>NW_010238092.1:3080-27500 GCF_000690775.1 Eurypyga helias | reverse complement strand
CAGCAGAAGCAAGGAGACTGTCCTGTAACTATTCAGAGCATCTGACCATCACACCTGGGAATAGCATCCACAGAAAACCAGTCCCTGGGTTCCCTCAGGCCTTTCATCAGAGAACACAGTGAATAAAAATCTGGACAGAAGAGGCTTTTTCAGCTTGCTGGTAGGCTTAAACATGGCAGTGTGCAAAGGCTGGCATCACTCAGCGCTGGAAAACTCTTTTTTTTTTTCAAGTCGAGGCATAGAAGTAGATTTACATAGAAAAGAAAAATATAGTGCATAAACCCACACAAAGAATTGAAAATAAAAATAAAAGGTGGGGAAGGGAGAGCCCGTTCCCATGAATTTTCTCCAGTGGTACAGGCAGATCTGGGAGTCAGCAACTAGCACTCACACAGGTCTCCCTTGGATGAAGAGAGCATAAATAAAAAGTAATTAGATTAATCAAGTAGGGAACTAATAGCAGCTAATTAAAATACCCAATTAATCATAACTTCTTCACTCTGGCCTGCTAAAAATGGGCCAATGATTCCCAGAGAGAAAATAAACAGCCTATTTTTGTTTTATTTCATGTCTTCCACTGCATGCCTGATGCCACCTGCCTGCCAAGCTGCCCATCTCGCAGTCAGATCCCTAGACTGGATCCTGGATCCCTTGGATGGAAACCTAAGATGCTTTGGAACGAAACTGGTGAGAAGATCCCTTCTTGTACAAACAATATACAGAAAAGTGTAAATCAGCTTAAAAAGAGGGCATGTCAATTCTCCTCCCTGTTTTACGCTAACAAAATCTATTTTCCCATTTATCTGTACCTTTTGCTGTATCGATCAGCAGCACAAAGTGAAGTCTGTGGCAAAGTGACTTTTTATAGAGTTGCTGCGAGGAGGGAGCTGCAACGAGAGTGTCACTGGCTTGACAAAATCCTGCTTGGGTCATCCGTCATCCTTACGGCTCCTCACTGCTATTAAAATTTGGGGAGAGTTCAGGGCAGTAAGACACAGGGGGAAAAAAGCTTCCAGTCTCTACCTGTTACAGGTGCTAAATTCCTACAAATAGTGTCTGTTGATAATAAACCATTTTCATCACTGAGCTCATGCTTCCATGATCAAAGGTAACTGTAAAATGCCAGTGGAATTATAATGGCAATAAAGCGGTAGCTAATATTTTACGTATTCTGTGCTTTTTGTTATGGAACATTCAGGGAGTTGGTTTTTTCATAATGTTACAAATATCACGTCAACGCAACGATGAATGTAAAATTAAGACCACCCGGCTCAGGGGTTTCCTCGCTCCATGTTGTTTACCATTGATCTCGGTTTTATGTCAATGCTAAGCATTTTAAAAAACCTTTAAATGTCAAAGATTCATGCAGGTGCTAACGTGTACCTTGCAAACACACATAACTTTATGGCACATACAAAGGCAGGACTTACAGAAACCAATTCATAGAAAAATCTCCTGCTTATTCAGTATTTGAACTGTCTCAATGGGGATAAACCTCACTTGGCTCAGCTTTACACAGCTCCTACTCACTCAAAAGCTAATTCAGCCCAAGACTAAGTTAGAACATTGTTTCTACAACAATTTCAAGCATTTTCTTTAAGCCAGGGGTTTTCTGACCTTCTTTAGAACAAGAGTTTTTAGAAGTTTTTCCAACTCTGTAATTTTAGTTATAGCAGTCTACAAAGATTGTCCCTTCAACTGCCAAAAGACACGTAACAAATTAAGCTTTCTACATATAATTTCCAATGCTCCTACAAAATGCTCTTCCTGCATTTCAATCTAATATTGATATTCCTTTTTTTTTTTTAAAAAAAAAAAAAGGCGTTCACAATTCTATTCACATTTCCTTTTAACTTATCGATTGCAGATACATTTTGCCATCGGGTATGCTTCTGAACTTGGGCAAAGCCATGATGGGCTTTGTTCCTGGGTTCTCAGCACTGAAACTTGTGGGAGGGGTGGCAGCTGCTAGACCCGCAGTTGTGTGATACTTGCTCTGGTCTTTTCGGCGGCTGTGTTGCCCCCAGGCACCCCCCAGCCCCATTTGGGCCCTGGATGACGGTTATCCTGCCCGAGCCTGGGCAGCAGTGACAAAACTTGGTGCTGACAGGCCTCTCTACACATTCTCACATTTGAAACACAGCTAAAAAACTATCCAAGTCAGGCTATCAGCAGTTCTTATAGGCTGGATCCAGTTGGGAAAATCCCCTCAAGGAACATGGCAGGTACCAAAATTACATAAATTTTTGCTGAGTGTCCAAAAGGAGGAGAAAATTAGATGTTGAAATAAATGGGGAAAAAAACCCTACAGAAGTAATAATAAATTAAAGACTCTCCCAAACCCAGGATACACGATAATCCATAGGAAACTTACACAAAGACTTTGTGTTCCCAGATCGAAACACTTCGTGGCACATTTGGCAGACACGGCTCTAGGCTGCTTTCTGATCCAATGGATGTTATGAGGTGACGTCAACAAAATGTCAGTAAATAGGTTAAAGATATATCTAGAGACGCAGTAATTCTACCTGATTACTTTGAAATGTCAGAGTTCTCCAGCTTCTTGGTGGGGACAATGGTTTTTTCTGGAGCCTTTCTGAGGAGCAATGAGACCAAATTCGGGGAATCAAGGCTATTCCTTTCTTAAGCTAAGTTCCCGTTGGCAAGTGTTCTTTTGGGATTACTGTATTTCATGTATGCTAATGTCAGGAAAAATAAGTTATATTACTACATTCCAGAGCTTTGGCTACCAAAGACTTTCAGTTGAGTAGCTAAGACAGTGCAGACCAGATGACATTACACACCAGATCCGCTCTCATGGCTGTAACAATATCTAACAGGGAAATGATGCATTTCTTAAACACTTCTCCCATTCTTGATCTTTTTTGAAGCTTCCAAAACAAAGGTGAGTGCAAGGAAGTGTTAAGCAGACAAACGCAGCCTGCTCTGCTCCAGAGCATGTGTTCTGCAACCAGACTGAAAAGAAGAACAACCAAAATAAATAGCCAAATGTCTGTTCCTATAACATGATGGAAAACACCTCAGCCCAGTGCAGGAAAGGACAAAAAAAAAAAAAAAGAAAGAAAATACAAAAGAAATCCTGTGAATAATTTCTATGCATTAGCAAATTGCCATCATTTTAAAAAAGTGGCAAAATCTGGCTTTAAAAGAAAATCTGCCAGAAATCCCATCAGGGCAGAAAGGGGATGCATTTGGGGGGTGGCTGCTCAGGGGACACAGGGCTCCGACGGCTCCCACCACCTTGTTCCGGCTGGAGCGGCCCCCCGCGCGCTGCGCGTACCCACGTCGTCTCTTGCAGAGGAAAACGAAGCCTTTCAGATTTAAAAGAGACAAAGGAATGAGCTATATCCTACAACGTGTTCACATTTTTGAAGTGAACCCAAAGTAACTGCACTCCGATATTCACCGACTCATTATGTAAAACAGAAACCCAGCTGAAAGTCAGTGTGGGGCCACAAAATGCCTTCAATTATCTTTCAGTTCTGTTCCAGCAAAAATGCAGCCAAAATCTCATGGGTTCAGAGGGGACGAGGTTTTTGTCTTAATAGCCTTTTACTTCCTCACCACTGTACAGCTTCAGCAAGATTTTCTGCCAGTTTGTTTGGACCTAACAAGCTATTTTACCACTAAACCAAAATGTAATGTGTCTGAGAGCATTAAGAATTTTCCACAAGGCCCTGTTTTACAGTAACTCCAAGAATGACAATGCCGAATTACTAGTCCAAGACAGATGTTTTCCAGATGTGCTGAGCATCTCACGTACATGAGAGCTCTTCCAAAATGCCTCTCAGTTGTACCTCTTGCATTTAGACGGGTTCACCCTTGAGTTTCTACTTGTGGGAAACTACTCTTATGAATAATTTTCTCCAGAAGCCGGCAGCATCTCTCACATGCCCTCAGCAACGCGAAGAATAGTCTGGTGATTACAACTGCCCAGAACAAGCAGGAAAGTAATGGGAAGCTGTGGATGGAGCACAAATTGCATGAAAACCATCCAGCATCAGAAACCCACAGATGATCAAGGGCTATGGCAGGCTGATGATGCTTCAGTAACACAGATTACTCTGTGTTTGGGACAGAAAGGACAAATGGTTTTCGCTGGTGCCAGGACAGAGATGCCAGCCCAGCTTCGCTGGAGCAGCCACCTGGCACCGGCACGAACCTGTCCCCAAACAAGGGCTGCAGCGGTGCCGCATTTGTTGAAGTGCATGAATTGAACAAAACCACTTGGCTGTAGTTTAGAGCATGGATTTTATGCTCTAAATAGTAAGTGTATGCATACTCCAAGCTTCTTTCCCCCATGCAGGCAGCCTAAGTGCCGACTCACTGATGTGACAGCATCCGGCCCGTGGGAAAGAAGAGCTCCCTCACCACATACTGCTGCAATGCCTCTGAACTGCTGCAGCCATGGAGTCCTCTGGGATGGAGAGGATCCTCCAACGCTGAACGAACAGAAATCTCTTCCCCCTGTGCAGGAGCACCCCTGAAGCCCCTGCCCAGAAGGACCTGAGCATGCAATGCCCATCCCATGATCCCACAATGACACAGCCTCTTGCACAGCTCCCAGCAAGCTCCCAGCACTTGGAGTCCTTGAGCCGCACAGGTATCGATGGCACCTGACTTTCCCCCCCCCACCGCTATTCAAGAGTTCAAGTACAAATACTCAAACACTGGCCATATCAAAATAGCACCGTGGCAATTTTCTTTCAGACTGTTTTACAACTCCAGACAGCAGGACGCAGCAGAACACAGTTACCCTTCAAAAACCGCCGCGTGACAGAAACAACTTTGCATTTCTAAGTCTTTCCCTCAGAAAAGCCTGAGCACAGGTCTAATCTAAAAAAAAGACCAAGTATCATTGGCTCCTGCAAGCCCACAAGAGATTTGGCTATTGCTACCCGTTTACCTGCAAGGCACCCAGAAGTTACACTGAGGAGTAACTACCCACAGCTGGTCTGGCTGCCTGTCAATCTTTAATTGAGTGTATTCACGGGCAGATCTGAGCATCACATTCCCAAACAAGATTTGCTTTAATTGGCTATGTCGGTCCTCCCCAGAGGAGCGCTAAGATAGGGCTTCCACAGCAAGTAACTGCAAACACAAAGTTAAATCCGGTTTTCTACAAATAATCAGGAACATTTGCTTCCTGGCAATATTCCTGTTAGTAAACCAATTTGCTAAAATATTCATGAATAGTAAAGTAAAGGGCCACGGATACGGCCAAAGTGCCTACATGTGAAAATACAACTAAATATTCATCACAAGTGTTTGCACAGTATTTGGCTTTCTCCAGATTTAATGGACACCCACTCCCTTCCTCCACCCCATAATAATGCCTGGTAGAGAGAAGAAGAGTTGCAGAAGGCTGCCCAGAATCAACCAACGCCTGCAGGGTCCTTGCACATGCCCTGACCCCACCGAGAGGCTAAATAAATAAAACCCCAGTAAATTTCAGATAATCCTGTGAAATAATTTAAGAAATAAAATTCCTCAAATTCTTCCTGAAAACCAGCTGCTTTTGCTAAACTCTCAACTAAACTGCCAGTGTCAAGGCAAAAAGCAAGCCAGGAGGGGAGAGGAACCCCTCTGACAGACCCTGGCAGGAGATGGCAGTCACTGCAGGAAGAGACAAAGCCCATGCATTTTGCATGGCGAAGCTCTCACGGGTGAACCTGTTTAGCCCATCAGGCTGCTTTCAGCCAAAAGAGCCCTCCCTCAAAAGGAAAACGGTTCTCTTCCTCTGGAATTGCCACACCAACAGGTTTTCTACTACGGAGGTTACGTTTCAATATAACAGTAAGTGAGCAAGTTTCTCACTCCACACTGTGTGGTTCTTTCCTCCCCTCAATTTGTAACTGAAGGAGAAGAGGAACGAGCTGTGGTTTTCTCCATCATGTGCTTCCCTCACCGTGGGCATTTTTTTGGTTCTGCAAGATCAGGACAGGATGAGGAGGCTGCAATTGCATTTGTAAAACTGCAGTACTTCCTTTCCCTTCCAAACCTGAACACGGAGTAACTCTTTATGTAAGTACAGCAGTCAGATGGGTTTCAAAACCAGCCGTCCCATGTGCCATGGGTGGCACAACACCACGCTTCCAGGCATTACACACCACAATCACACCTCTCCTGACCGCTACCTGCTGCACCCCTGCTTGTGCACAGGGATTGAACAGGTTGCCCAGAGAAGCTGTGGATGCCCCATCCCTGGAAGTGTCCAAGGCCAGGCTGGATGAGGCTTGGAGCAACAGGGTCTAGTGGAAGGTGTCCTTGCCCAGGGTGGGACTGGGTGGGCTTTAAGGTGCCTTCCAACCCAAATGATTCCATATTCAGCAGCCCCAGCCTGTCAATGACCCTCTTTCATCCCTTTAAAACCTATAGGAAAAGCAGCACACACCAGGGGATTTTATAGGGACAGGAAGCCTAGAATTGGGATGATTAAACAAGAGCTCTGATAGTCTTTTCTATGACCTTGAGAAAGCCACTGGCTCTCTTCTGCACTGCAATTCCTCCTCTGTAATGGGTGGATTACTATTTTCTTGGCATGCAGGGGTGTTGTGAGGTCTAATTCATTAATCTTCGTAAAGCATTCTAGGACACTTTGATGGAAAATGCAAAATATTATCAGTAAAAGCCTCCCATTTAAATCTCACCTGGAAACCTTCCTATTACACCTTAATTTGTGATTGATCCCCACTCAATTAGAGGTAATGGGATTTACATGTACACTCCAGCAGACCCCACAGGAAGGTGCCAGTGATGGAGTCAGTGCTAATGCAGAGAGTGGTATCACAACTCAACGAGCCACGGTTGGATGCTGCATCCCTGTACGATGACCACCCAAATCAGCACCGGGCACAAATCCCCCTGCAGCACCCATCCCCACGCAGACACTGCTGCGGTCGCATTTCTAATTAACTGTGCGCTTTGCGATTAAAATTCCTCTCTGTGACTCAGCTTTTTACCAAAAAAAGAGCAGTTTCTCCTCAAAGAGCCTTGGAGTCACTAGCAGATAGACCAAATCTGCAGATCACTCATTAGCTTGCTGTGTCAAGTTTTAATGTTCACGGGAACAGTTTCATTTCACGTCAGTGAGGGAAGGCAGATAGATAACCTCACCGCCAGCACTTCGTGTGCCTCCAACGAGAATAAGGCTTCAATACAATATGCAAAAAAGCAACCGGGGGATTACAAAGGGCGTTATCAGTACCTCGTGCTGTGAAGCTCTGGCAAAGTGCTTTTTTTTTAAACAGCATTCCTCTGACTTCACGACACCTCTGGTAGGATTCAGTCCCCTCGAGTATATTAGTAAAAAGTGCCTGTCAAATCTGAGAACGGAGGGGCAGGGAGGGAATGGAGGCTGGTGGAAGCTGCACAGGATTTTTTTTTTCCTTGCAGCCACTTAATTGAATCCGAAGCATCCAGCCTGTTGGTATTCCCCAGCACTCAGAATTTCAATTTGCTCCGTGGGTTTTTAGACAGAGCACCCACAAAAATTAGCATTTGTGCTGAATAGTTTTAATCAACTATTCTCAAATGTCAATCCTTTTTATCTCTAAAGCACTTCTAAATCTCCTTGCCCAAGTCTCCCCTAGCCCTAAAATTTATTCCATACATTTATTTTCCTCCATTCAGTTTCCAGCATCCTTTACCACAATCTAATCGTCTTAATCTGTAATGCTCATCTCTACCTTCTAACCTCTTCTGTGTTCTTTTTAAAGCAAATCTCTTGGTCTCTCTCACAGGGTTTGTTGCTTGGGGTTTTTTTAATTAAGGTTTTGCCTGGCCTCTGGCTCAGGCCAAGGCTGGAGGTGTCCCAGGCAACTTCACAAGTGTCGCAAGAGTATTGAAGACCTTAGCTCCCGATTCCTGTGGTCCCCCATTAGCCAACACATCTAATTCTAAAAGAACCCAAATTTTTAGGGAATATTCCCAGCATTTTTTCCTAGGCAAAAAGAAAACATCCATGGTTTTTATTTTCAGTCTACCAATGGCTCACAGGAAATCCGTTCAGATTTCCTGGCCTTTTTTGCAGCAGCAATTTCATGCCAAACTGGGACTTGGAATTGCTGTGTCTGCCAGGAAAGGCAACCAGCTCTGGGGAGAAACCCTGACCTCGGGAAAAAATCACAATATTCTTTACCTGCAACTGAATTACGCACACCGTGCAGCTGAAGTGATCAGTGTGCAACTTCCATGTGTGCCCCCATGCTCTGTGGTCCAGGTGCGGGCACTCGCTCCCAACCAAGCCAACTCCAGGCTCCCTCCTCCCCCTCACTGCTTCCTGCTCTCACATAAACGTCCCAATACTGAGAAATACAGTTTGCTCTTTGTGGTCACAAGGAAATGAAGCTGTAAGATATCTTCTCCATAGGTGACACTTTGCACATACATAAATTCCCCCTCCCTTGAACCAGCATCCTGAGTTTCCACCTGATGCTCTTCTAGGCGGAAGCACTTAAGGAGCATGCAGTAATGCTGAATTACTGTACCTCAGCACTGAAAACTGAAGCTTTTCCAACACAGAAAACAGCAGTAGGAATTCTTGATCACTCCCAGTGAATATAAAAAAACCCTACTCATCCTCTGGTTTTATGCAATATTGGTTTTACTTGACTTGAAATTACTAGGATATCACATGGCACATGCTACCCTTCCCTTCCTCTAGGAAAACCATGGGTGCAGACATTTGATTCCATACTTTTTGTCCTAGAAACTCAACGAAATCCAACTTTAATCTAAATATGCCTTCATTAGGAGAGAGATTGAATAGGAGTCTATATTCAACACTGAGTGTGGCCACAGATTATCCAGAAACACTTTTGGTCCTTCCCAATGCTCAGATCACCAATTTTACCATTATCTCCCATCAGAGGCAATGGGAAACATCAGGCAGCAGCAGGTGCTTTGCCACAGCTTGGTTAGCTCAGCATTTTGCTGTGCAAACACCGTCCACGTGTGTGCCCCGAGTGACACCCAGGTGAGGGACAGTCCCCCCCATGAGCAGCCCCTGGGAAACTGCACTCTGAATTTACAGCCTGACACAATCATCTTTTCATAACATTTGACACTGGAGAAATCCTCCAAATTACTGCAGAAGCAACAGCAGAGTCGAAAAAGAAGTAAGACATACGGGGGGGCGGGGAGTGGTGTAGTAGTGATGGTGCAACCACGATGGCCTAAGAACTAAAATGCGCACAGGGTTTGCAGGGAAAGGCAATGTCTTTTATTAGGCAACTTCTGGGGGAAAAAAAGCAGGTAACTTCTGAGCATCCAAGCTCTTTTTCAGGACTATGGGAGGTTCAGCAATGCAGAG
The DNA here is from genome assembly GCF_000690775.1 of Eurypyga helias. Taxonomy (NCBI): domain Eukaryota; kingdom Metazoa; phylum Chordata; class Aves; order Eurypygiformes; family Eurypygidae; genus Eurypyga; species Eurypyga helias. Next base: position 18,166 of record NW_010238092.1, on the reverse strand, counting down.
GCTCAACAGATGTGTCACCTTTTCATCAGACTTTGTAATATCATGCCCCACTTTGCTGGCATTTCTCCAGAGTATTCAACACCCAGAAATGAGCAGTTTGGAAAAACTGCTGATAAAACAGTGAGAGGTAATATTAAATTCAACAAAATAAAAAAGCAGTTTTATTTAATGTACCCTACATAGGACTCTCTAGTATTTAATTATGGCTAAGCTCCCAAATTAACGTACAATAAATATTATTAGCCTGATTTGCGAAGAAGAAAACTGAGGTGGACACAGCAGGTCCACATTGCTATGGAATCACTGCAAGTGTGTGTCAGATGCAAACAATACATATAAAGAGGTAAAAATGAAAGACATCCCCTGACATACAAAAGTTTGCATAGGAACTCCAACTGCTAAATGCAACCCACATCCCCGTGTCTCTTCCCACATCCTTTACTTTGATTCTCCATCCTTCTCCATCCTCTTCCTCTGCTTTCATTCCCTACCACAGCATCAAAAGAAGCTTCATTATCACCTCTCAGCTTTCCCAAAACCACTGCAGTGAAGGTTCACCAGTGCCAGGCTTTGAGCTGGCTGAGCAGACCACCACCCTAAACAACGAGCTGCCTCTCGTTCCTCTGCCCACAACACTATCAAGCTGCAACTCGGGATGCTTTAAACTGAAACGGTCACATACTACTACTACCTTCCTCCATGCTATGGAGTTTAGGTTGATCTTTTCTGTTTTCAATGTGTAAAGAGTTTCCTAAACCCCTTTTTTGATCACCTATCACCCCCCCTCTTTTACACTCAGGCAGAGCAAGGATTCCCAAACAGTGCTTGATGTTGGCGTGGTCCTCAGCAAGGTGGGCAGACTGAATATTGCATTAACTGTGGGCTTTGGTGACAGCAGTTCAACCAGTACACCCTAAATTGTAAGGGGCAAAGAAATCACAAAGAAGGATTCTGACTTTAAGACATTAATACTGCTGCTGAAACACCCTTTAATTCCTTTGTTCACTAGTTGATATCTAATAGGAAGCTGTTTGGTTTTACGGGAGATATTATGGCCATACATGTCGAGACTGGCAACTGGAGAAGATTAATAGACTAGGCCTTAAATAACATGAAACAGAGAACTGTCACCAAATAAACTCTTCACAGGGACTCCAGTCATGACCGTTGTAAAAAAACAAGGTTCACTCAATTTCATATTAAAAACAAAAGGCCATGTTGCAGTTACTCCTGCACTCCCCAAATGGCCATCGCCTCAAATTGGAGCTATAAAAACACCAGGAATGCAGGACAGGGATCACTTTAGATAAAGCCACTTTTTCTACGAAGCTTCATCCACAGTATGTTTTCCCTCCACGCAGGTTCCTCTACTGCGTCTGAAATCTGTCAGCAGCCCGCGCAGAGCCCTTTTTTTAAGAGATTTGGTTGTGGCGAAGCAGCCGCAGGGAATGGCACTGCTGTGTGGAGTTACAGTGGGCATAATTCACCTTTTCACTGACTATTTCAAACTCACTGTCTGCCACAGTCCTACAGTCCCACTTTCCTTTGAGCCTTTAGGATCACCACTACAGCCATGCAGTCATCAACAAAGGCTTCCTATTACTAATATGTAGTAGGTCTCAAAGACTTTTTGGAGGGTTTGTTTTGTTTTGTGGTTTTTTTTTAAACTCTTCCACACATTTCTTCTCTGGGGACTTTTTGTGAGACTTCTCTGGGACCTTTGCTAATTTTGATTCTTTTTCTTACACTCAAACATTCCACGCTCTCTTGTTTAATTTAATTTCCAATGAAAGCCCAACTACCTCAGGGAGATTTTCCCAACTGACTCTTAGAGGGCCAAGATTTCCTTTCCATAAATTTCAGTAACATTAGCAAAGGTCTTAAAATGGAAAATACTCTTGAGGACCTTAGACATAGTCCTACTAAATTCCTACTACCAAAGCTAGGAGCAGACTGTCTCACATTCACATTCTCACAGAAATCCGTGGGACTTTCATAATTTACCCCAAAGATGGATGCAGCCTGTTTCTAAGGAATTAAGCTGTCAATCACGTTTAAGAGAATTCAACCTGAAAAACCAGGTAAAATTGATCCCTTCCCAAAAGACTCAGTGACAGGAGCATGGGAATGGTAAGGAATCCCTTTGGTATTCAGAGACCTGGAGTATTCAGTATAGCAAGAACTGTATCAGCTCTACTGAGAGCAAGCACGTACCTACATCATATATAGCACTTATCTCTCTTTGTAACATTTGAAACTGCTAATATATTTACATCAGACACTGAAAAGATCATTACAGGCCAGACCTACACATCAACGACCCCAGACTCCTGCCCAGAGGGATTAATTGCGTGCCTCCCAACTGCTCCGAATCCATCTCGCTGCCACCGAAGCAGCCTGTCAGCAGTGCTGCAAAGTTAAATTGGCAAATATTAATTACCAGCTGGGAAATCTGCCTTTAGTTCACACTCAGATTTTTCCAGCTGGAAAGAGAAGGAGTGTTAAATGGAGCAGATTTCTTTGCAGTCTGCAAACCAGTCGACAGAGAGGGTTTGCCTGTTTTGCAGCTACTAAATGAGCAAAACATTCAACACCTTCTCAGAGATGTTTGGAAATGCTATTTTTTAGAACTAATTACTCCTGGAAATAACAAAGCGTCGAACTAACACATGGACAACAAATGAAGTACAGAGGAAATAAACCACCACCACCTGAGGCTCAATTCATATCTACTCGAGATTACTCCAGTGATACATTGCACGAGTTATTAGCCTGCTTGGGGTTTTTCTTCCAAGTTTGTAATTTATTTACATTCAAGCATAGAAAATTTTCTGTCAACATGCAGAAGATTATAATTTTCCGTAATTAAAAAGAAAGTTTTTGAGAACTGGAGGAAAGACGTATGAGAAGTTGAAAATGAAAGATGCCATTTAGGCCTTGAAATCATAAGATTTTGGAATGATACTGGCTGGAAGAGGCCATAGCATTTGAACAGCTGTTGCAGGCTCAGGCCAGGATGCTCAGGGCTGTTCCCAGCCTGGTCTTCAAAGCCCCCCAGAGATGGACGTAGCATTTGGGCAGCTTGACCCACCTCTCAACCATTCTCATGGGAAAACCACCTCCTTACATCCAGGCTGAACCTCTCGTTTCAGCTTTTCCCCTTGTTTCCCATTCTCCCACCATGCACCCCTACGCAGAGCTGGGCTCCACCCTCTATACTACACATATATATCGCTAAGGGATAACAAGTTATTCGCTCTTTCAGTGTGCATACACACTTGCACACCTACATGTACATGCACGCACACCCCAGCACACAGGCATGTACATTTTGGAAGACTATATATAGGTTTGTAGTACAAAATGTTGTTCTGAGCAATAGTGACAGGCTCCAACCCAGCTGTGTGTGTAACAGAGAGGAGGAAGGCAGGTGGTTTTCCACAGGGAATTATTTACAAATTCTGTACAAAACCTATAGAAAAAAATATTATTTATTTTGGGGCAAGAACTGTCATTGTGTGAGGAGTAAAATTAGCACAAAAAAAAAAAATTAAACAATAAGACCGAATTATTGAAAAAATTACTACTGACATTTCAGGAGAGACTGTAAGGAGGAGGAGAACGGCTCTGGAATACCAGACATGAACGTGTTTTTATAGCATGGCATCTCTCCACATAAAATTCTGTTAGATCTCATAAAATTAAAGCCTTAGTGGAACTTGGACTGAATAAAGAAAATTAATAAAGTAATCAGCACAGGTACAGTGCATTTACATAATGGAAAGTTCAAGAATTTGGTCAATGAAGTTGGATTGAATTCATGCCAGAGCACAAACTAAATCTGACTGGCTGCAGTACAAAGCCACTACAGAGCCCAGCAAGAAAAGCTGAGCTGGACATAAAAAACCCAATACACCTGGATAAAGGGAGGATGGCGTAAGCAGAGAAAATAAGGAATGAGCTTGGACAAACAACACGGCTGCCTTCCTATAACACGGGCTTGGCTGATGCAGGGAAGCTTTAGGATTGCTGATCTCGCAGAAGAAAGTGGGGAGGGAAGGAAAGAAAGAAGGGAAAAAATTACCCCTAAACCCTGAAAATGGAAAAGCATAGCTCTAAACAGAATTTCTCTAATGTACGTACACTGCTAGAGAAGTGCATTGCTCCAATGTTTCTGGAGAAAGGAAGGAGATAAGGGAAGAAAAACTGTATTGAGTGGTGTAGATAATGAGAGAAAAATGAGTGAAGAGACCAAGCGGGTGTAAAAAGTCAAAAGGAAAGAAAAACGAACGGAAGAGGTAAAAGGAACTACTGCTAGGGGAAAGCAACACACAGCCCAAATCACTGCGCTATCCAAGGCTTTTATTCAAACCGGAACGTTTCCTGGCCAACAGCTCATTCTGGACATCTGTGGGACAAGTGTCATTATGCGACAGATCTCCCTTTGGTTTTCATGGGTATGGGGAGTGCTCTGGGGGAAGACAAACTTTTTTCTTCTCCTCTTTGGCAAAAAGCAAAAGCATTTCATCCTCATGTAGTTACCCAGCCAAAATCCCCAAACACTCCAATCAAATGGCTACAGAAACTCACAGAACTGTGAAGATACATAATGGCCAAAAAACCCCTATATAGTAGAGAAGTTTTAAACAGAACATTTTCCTATGGGAAAACAAACTAGGTTTCATGCCAGTGAAGACAACTGGATCAAGGAGAATTTGAACAGCTCTGAGTAGGAGTGACACTTCTCCTGAGACCTCTTCATATAGGAATTCTGCTTTACAGTAATTTCTCTTTGGGCTCCAAACTCCTGTGTGAAGTTTTCCACCTATTTATCATTTGCTTTGTCAAGGGGGAAAAGGGATGGCATTTATGTTTTCATGCAGGACTGGGGAACCATGCTGCATCAGAGGGTGCAGGATGAAGCCTGGGGGGAACCCATCCTGATGGGATCTCTCATTGCTTCCCCTGCATTTCCATGCGCTCTCACCTTGGACGTCATGTCCATCCACCAGCCTAAGCCTTGGGCATGGTGGGCAGCCCAAAGTCTGCATGACAGGACTGACACCCTCTGTGAAGTCTTTCAGAAACCCAGCGTTGATGTGATCTACCCACGCTTGCTGGTACCAGAGAGCTGGTTTCCACGTGGCCCGCCCTCACCCTGCAGGTCTGTGTGATTTTCCAGATTGCTCTCAAAACGAGACGTGTATTAGTTTCAAACAATGCCACGGGGAAATCTGGACATCTGAAGGCACACAACTGTTAGCTTCTTGGACTCTCTAGGTTTCAAGGAGCCATTTCATTCTAGGCTGGGCAAAGGAGAAATTGGTTGTTTGCCCAGAGCCAAATTCTCCTCTGCCCTTCCTAATATGAATGCTAGTACAGAATAAAATGCCAGTGAGGTAGCACTAATCAAGCAATGCTTCTCGTCACACACCAGTATTTGCTATACACCAGTATTTACAAAGCACTTCACATGTGATGAATACATTAGACCTAAAAAATCCTTTCCCAAAATACACAAAAGAAAACGAGTTCTTTGCTGTTTGCTTTGTTATCAGTTTACTGGGGATAGACCTTGCTCGAAGTGGAATCGGAGTATTTGATCTCTGTTGTACTTTAAGGCCATCCAGTTTGTCAGTGATAACTGGGTAAACTGGCGGAGCACACAGATGCAATCTGCAGTGTCCCTCAGCTCTACGCAGGGACTTAACTCTTAATTGAAGTAGTCAGCTGGGAGAAAAACCATGAAGAAACCCACTCATCAGCCTAATTGTGCTCAAATAATTAAACCATCTACTTGATAGAAAACAAATAGAAAGCACGTGCCAACTGACAGATGTACACCTGATACCCAGCTGAAACAATACATTTTGCACTTTTAAGACTTTTCTCCAACCATAAAGTCTTACACTTTATGCTACATTTATGATGTTGCTTATGAACCTGTTGCTTAGTTGCTTTTTCTAAATTTCTATTTAAGGGAAACACTATTGTTCTTGATTTACAAATAGGAGACTAAAGTACAAAGAAAGGGAAGGCTATACAGAAGGTTACTCGGGAACTGCATGGCAGAAACAAGGGCTGAAGCTAAATATTCCTATGGAGTCCCACTCTGTGGGATTATTCTCCTGCCCCTTAAGGTAAACTTTTTTTCTACATTTTATCTCTGCAGACAGTGAAGTACTTTTTTATTTATTCATGTGGGAAGAGAAGTGAGTTTGTTTCGTTCTTCCCTTCCATAAAGCTGTTATTCTGCTGAAAAGCAGATTTAAGCAGTGCTCCATGGCAAGAGTTTAAGGGTTACTTCAAACTGGGACACCAAACTACTACTTTCTGACACCATTTCATGGTGTGTTCAGGAAAGTGTTCAAGCGTGACATTGTATCATTAGGTATAATACAGCCATTGCAGAGGCACTGATTACTGCAATGAGAACTCATTTTCTTTAACATTATATGCGATAAGGAATGAATAAAAACCCAGGCCAGAAGCATCGCTGTAAAAAGGTAGGCTATGTACAAGAAGGAAAAAACTGTCTGAAGACACTTTGGGGAGTCAAGGGGAGAAAACCCAATGCATCCAGTGGGACTGGGGGGCTTCTGAGACCCTCTGAAATTAAGATCTGTATTTCCCCTTTCTCTGGGAGGTTTCTCATGCTGCACTCCCGTCTGTATCTTACTGGAGGCAGCTTCCAGCCAGATCCATGCCCTGATCTGACTTGACACCCTGAGGCAGAAACACCAGCACTGGGAGCAAGGCCAAGGCATCCTTTCCAGATGTTCCTTTTTAAAGCAACAAGCAAAAATCCCTCTTCACCTTGACCTGCTCATGTGCTGTCCCTGTAAATATGCCTTTAGGTGACCCCTTTCCATGATTAACTTCATACAAGGTCTACTGATCCCAGACCTAATCATCTGGTTTAGTAAATTTAGAGCGCATCTGTGACAAACTAATGCAGCTCAGCTGGTGTTCACCAAGTCAACCCTGTGACCAGCTCCTCTCTCATCCACAGCCAGACCCCCATAATCCATGAGACTTCACAGTGCTGAGCAAAGCAGCACCTAGATAGTTCTGGAAATTTTAGACTTGTCTCCATGCCTGGGCCTCTTCCAAGGCACAACGGTAATGCTCTTCTATCTCCAAAGGGTATCACGAGGATAAATTAATAAAACTTTTCAAATGGGCTCCTGTATCTTAAAAAGGCTCTTCCAGCCTCATGTACTTGCATGTGTTAGTAAACAGGGATCTGTGATGGATAGTTCTGTATACAGGCAAGCTCCTCTGGGGCTCAAGTGCCCAGTGAGCTGAAGATAAAGGAATTATTTTCATATTTGATCACATAAATGTCACTGGATACATTTGCAACAACCTGCTCAAACCTTTCTGTAGGTATATGGAGCCGTATCTGACAATGAGTTTTCAAGATATACCCTAGTGAGGCTTTTATAAGACCTCTCATTAGAAGTAAAATAATTTACAACTTCTTCCACTCCCTGGCATTTTATCACATGCTCCCGCTACTGCAGCTTCACTTGATTTGTGACAGGATAGTACATGGCTTACAAAATATTAATGGAAAGGACACGGGACTCCATTCCCTTGGAGATTTGGTGCAATGATGATAATGGAATTTGTTATTCATCCAGTAAAACAGCTGAAGATGTATGCATCTTACTGGTAACACGAAATGTCTTTAAAATTATTTAAAGCTCTCTTCTGGTGGTACACTTCCCACTCCTCTTATTTCATCTAAACAGCTCCTTTCCTTTTCTTGTGTCATTTGCCTAAGCAGGTTTTTGTTTCTCATTTTTGCAACAAACTTTTTGCAATACCATATACTTTTTCTTAACGCCTTTGCTTGCTTTACCAAATGAATTGGATCGTAAAAAAGTTATTTCACTGGCAATTGAACGTACTGAGAAGCACAACTATACATACAGTGCACACCATACGTACAGTGATGTTAATTATTTACCAGTTCCCAGTTCGATTACTTTTTGGGTAGTGATGACGCTAGGGCTTAACAGCTGCATAAAACACTGTATTATGTTCTACAGTGTCCCAGATTAAATCACGTTTGAAAAAATGTATCACTTGGAAATAAAGCACACCATTCAGCCATTTATCAGGATTACAGTAAGATAAGTGATGAAAGTTCTACAGAGGTATTTATTTTTAATGATACCTTACCTTTGAAGAAACAGTCCTTGCTGTGGATAATGTAGATTTTCTTCCTCTGCAGACAGGAGGCTCGATGCAGTTGACAGTGATTTTCATAAAATTTGCCATCAGATCCACACACGGGCATGTAGCTGGACTTGCAGTCTTCTACACATCTGCACTCGGGCTGATTGGTGTCCTTGTTCACAACACACTTGCTCCCCCGGCCGCAGTACTTCTTCTCGCACGACGCGTGCAGGCCGTCCTGCCCATAAAGCACTGGGACAAGCAAAAAAAGGCAGTGTGAGCAGCGCTTGCCCATCAGACCGCAGTCGTCTGAGGTAGCAGCACAACAATTACAGGAGAGGGAGCTGCAAGGCTTCCGAGGGCAACAGCATCCCGCATCGAAGAGCAGCACAACTCCAGTTTGGAGAACGCTTTCACACCTCTGCTCCCAGGCCTCCAGCTCCCCAACACGGAGTGTGTGCTGAAAGGGCTTTAGTGAAAAGTGACGGACACAGACCTGCCTGTTCCTTCAGCCCTTTGCAGAACTCGATCCTAGAATAACATGCAGCGAGAGCATCCCAGTGCCCAAACTTTGGCCACGAATTACATTTAGAAAGCAGTCCTGAAAACCCCTGAAAACACTTCTCCAGCCACAAAACCCACGAGGAGCTTCATTTTGGGCAGCAAAGTGCCCTAAGAGCCTGCACTTTGGTTCTGTACCAGTGTCCATGTGCAGTCAAACATCCCTGTGAGCCAGAACATCCCCAAGGCTAAAATTCACATGGCTTTCCATGAAAGCTCAGAAAGACAATTGCTTAGAGATTTTGAAAAAAATAACCTCCAAGACTTTCAGTGAAGCAGGGGAACATTACGGGAAGATGCTCCTCGCTGTACAAGCGATCATCAGTATCTATCCCTACAATCTGAATAATGAAAAATAGCTTTCTACTGCTTAATGGGATATAATGTTCTGAACATTACTGTACTATCTGCTGTTTGATACTATTAAAAGGCTAGGGAAGTTGCCCTTGTGCTGTAACATGTTCTGCTTCTGAAGTTTCCTCCTTTGAAGGCCTACAACAGAACATTATTCTAATTCGTACAGGACAGGGTACTTCCAAACAAGCCACTACTCAGCAATAATTAGCATCATACTCAACGAAGAGAGTTTCAGAAAATTAGATTATTCTATGTTAACTGGAGTAAACAAAGCTGAGAATTACAAAGGGATGCACTGCAGAAGGCATAATTAAAGCAGGAATAAACATTTCGTAGTGCACAACCCACTGCCAGCCTTGCACAGCCTTCCACTGCTCCCATGCCAGTGACTCAAGCTGGACCAGCAAGGCAGTTTTGAAGCATATCCGTGTTATCTGCGTTCACCCCACATAGGTTTGGCTCTTGGCAAGGTTTTGGCCTGTGCTAACTTTCAGAGGAAGCTCAAGTGAAAGCACTGCCCCACATGTGCTCCAGCATCCAATGGGCCCAATCTTGCAGCAACTGCAGCACCACAACAACATGCACCCAGGGCTCTTCAATTGAAAGATTTTTCAAGTAGCACAGCAGTTCAGCCTAGGACAGCAGACCAGATCTTAGCCAAAGACTTCTCCCATCACACAGAGATGGGAGGAGCATCAGCACTAGCTACTTCAATCCATCAATCCCTTTTTACCATGCTAAATTCCTTGCCGCCATCGACATAGTCCCTGCCTGCCCATCATTTTATGCCAATATAAAATGCCCTAGTGTTGAAGCTACATTTCATCAAGTAATGATCAAGGGGTTAAAGAGTGCGCACAAAGAGAAACAAAAATTTCCACAAAACCCCATTTTTCTTGGTCCCTGTTAAGCCTTTGTTTTTATCACTGTAAATCTGAAAGAGAAAAAAAATCTGTTATTGGAGGATTAACTATTTGACTCAATAACTCATTAAAATTCCTCCAACCTGGCAAGCTAAGAAATATTGACTTTCCCTGACTTGTAATAAACTAGAAGGTCAAAGCATCTCTGAGCAGTGCAAAAAGTACAGTCCTTGGAAGGAGTATCTGAATTTTCTTTATTTACATCACTAATTGTTCCAGAGTGTGTGCAAAATGTCCTCAAGAATGCAAACCGTGCAACCTCTGGGAGACCCCACTGCCAAGGCCACCTGCATTTATGTCACTTGCCATAGATCAGAGCAGCAGGAAGGTTCAGGGCTTGAGGTCAAGCATCCTCCTCCTCTCAGTGACAGGCCCTGCACCTGTACAGGCACTTGGCTTATCCATCACAACGTGCCTCCAAAGAGATGTTTTGAAAACTGCTGTTGATGCTAAAGACATTTTAAAAATCAAGGTTCAGGAGCTGTTATTGACTGTATAAATGTAATTCAGATACAACTACAACAAAGGCCTTCCCTGTGCTGTCTTGATCACTGGAAATTGATCTCAGAGCTAGCACTGGCCGAGGACTGTACCATGCATCTCACTGAAGGTTATTTCTCACTCCTCATTCATGGTGGGCTGCTCTGTTTTAATGCATCGGGTCACACCTGGGCAGGCCACAGCTGAGCCTGCCCTGGCAGCTACTCCAGGCACCAGCAAAAGACCTCTTGGAGCCTCAAGTATTTTTGGTATTTTGATTTTTAATATAAACTTAGCATTACTGAAGACCAGCACTATTCCTATTGCAACAGAAGTTTAAACTTTTTTAATGATACATCAAAGTTTCGGTTAAGCACCAGCTTATTAAAAAAAAAGAAAAAAGACAAAATACTTTGGCTTTTCTATGTCCACCCCAGTTACTATGGAGAAACCTGTCTGCATTGATGCCTCATTCATTTTGTTCGGTCTGGTTTATTCTGTGTTCCCAGATGGAGAACTCCTGTTTAAACACACCGAAGCTGGGTAAGGAGGTAGGAATGATGCCTCGCAAACAGCCAGAAAGAAGTGTCGTGTACTCAGGAATCCTGACGTGCTTCTACTAGTCCAAGTCTTCTGAAATCTGTGTGTCTGCCAGCAGGGTGTGAACATGGGATGTGTTTGCCAGAATCTGATAATGTTGATAGCAGCTCTTAATTCAACTACTACTTACATAATCCTTTGAAGAACAAAAGCTCCCCACGAGCACACTCAACTGTACAGATGGATCCTCCATCCAGGAATGGGATAGAAAACACAAGGAGCCAGTGGAAATGGAGAGGAAAGAAGCTATTTGACTGTAAAAACAGTTGTCTTTATCCAGGTGATTAATTAATCACGAGCAGCACCATGGAAAGGGACTTTCCTTGATTGCATCGAAGCGCCTGCTCCAGTTGATCCCACGGGCAGCACTTGAGCTGGGAAGGACACTGGTGTGTAAGTCAGCGGCGTGAAACCGCCCTGCCACTGCTAGATTTTTGTCACATTATTAAAAGTGACTGAATTCCCCACTCTTACAAGGATTATTAAAAACAGAAAATAGGAAAGATAATCAAGTGAAACTCCCAACTAGCTGCTTACGGTATTTACAAGCCCAACTGTACCGCACAGAAAAGGGCATAATTTATTTAATTTATTAGTCACAAAGAAAGTAATTTACTTAGGTTAAAAATTGATCATCTTGCAAAACAAGCTCCCTTTCAACACTAATTAAGTTTACCCAACATGACTAGAGTCTGAGTTGTTATATTGCACTAAAGGCAGCAGGATGGCAAGAGGAAGCCCATTCGCAGACACCCCAGAAAACACTTGAATTCACAAATTGGTTTCTGGCTGCCCCTGAGAAATTTGGAATTCCAGTGGAAAACCAATAAAAGCTTTGTGCAGGCAGTAAAATAACCGAGTTCAGGAATTTCATGAGGCTGCTTAGCAGGCTGTCTTCGCCTCAAAACATGACTTTAATAAGAAAATGAAGATGTTATTGCCACATGGGAGAATATGCATCCTCTAGCTGCTCATTAATTCATAAAGACACGGACCTCATCTACCTTTTACATGCCACTAAATATGTTACAAATCAGACTAAGGCTCACAGACATTTTTTTTACTCCCAAATACAACACTATTCCTTACTTCAGCAAAAAGAGCTCAAGGGAAGGTTAGGTTCGTGACAAGCACTGACTTCAATTAAGACCAACCAGACAAACCCATCACACACACAGCAAAACCAAAAACTAAACAGTTCTATCATATTGCTACTCATAAAAAGTTGCTTATACACTGCAGAAATGTAAATTACTACATTTACATGTAAAAAGCCAGCTTGCCTTCAAGAACCAGTGAGCTCCTGCAGGTAGCTGGACATCCAGTTTAATTGCTGAAGGGAAAAGTTTAGACGTTACATCAGGACTGGAGCCAAAATTAGAAACTTCAATTATGGAGCACTGGAGACGGGTGTAACTGAAACTAGAAGCTTCTACGCCAAGTCCTTCAAAGGCAATGCTGCACCTTGCAACCGTTGTAACAAAATAAAAATGAAATCAAACCTTCTATAACGTGAATATTCAGTCTCAAAATTTAGTTTGTTATTTCCACTCGGTAAGCAGGTCACAAGCTATTCCTCCAGCATCCTGACATCAGTTTTCCAACATTTTTCCTTTCCCACATCAAATAATCTATTGTCTAAAACACCAGACCTGTAAGTACTATTTACTGCTGAAAAATACACGTTGCCAGCACACGCAGGTATATACACACAATGTATACACAGGTGTATGTGTTCACATATGTATTTATACAGCCATTCCCATACCTATATTTGGCATGTTTACACACGACTAGACACTTGCCACCACATCACTTCCGCTAACGATACGAAGCCAGATGCTGCAGCGCAGCACTTTAAGCCTTCCTTCCCCCAGCACATCCTAAATATACGCCTCGAATGGCTGGGAGTAACCAAAGTTCAGGTTCATGACTATTGCACCTGCCTCCTGTTCAGATATGAAATGCATCTGCTACATACGTTGTTACTACCACAATAAAATAAGAAAGGAAACAAAGCAGGAATTCCATAATAACCTGTTCTGAGTTTCTCGGTTTCTCATTGCATGCCTGTTATGAAAGTGGAGAGCCAGAAAAGACGTGGTAAATCACCTGGAATAGGGGCACAGCAACAGTGCATCCATTATCTCTGTAACTAGCCATTGGTGCTATAATTTATTTATTTTTATGAAGCAAAACCAGTGACTTATCCTGGAGAATAATGCGATGATGAGATGTGAGATTTTCATCATGATGATGAAATATGAGATGTGCTTCAAGCATACCTTTTGCTACAGATGTAAACTATTTTCTTCATGGTCCAGGAGATTACTGTTCATGTGCACACCTTTTGAGCAGGATGGAGAGGGACACATCATCCTCAGACAGACAGAAAATCGGTTGCTTTTACTCATTTAGATGCTTTACATGAAACAGAGGACAGGAGGACATAGAAAGCCTCCTTGGAACAAAAACTAGCAAACCTTCTGGGATGGCCACGTTACTCCAGGAGGATTCATGCAGAGTTTAAAAAGCAACACAAGCACCAAAACGAAAAGAAAATCTCCTCTGGAAAGGAGTATTGCAACCAGTAGTTACACCGATGACGCCAGCAGCAAGGGAGCTGCTTAATCTGTGTCCACAGTTGAATATCAAACACAAAGAAAATGGAGTTGCTCAAGGTTCAGTAACAAGGTGCGATTATTCTGCAAATAAGCAAGGAAGCACTCCAAAATCATGGGAAAATTTTTACGTCAATTTTTGCATCTGAAATCAATGTGGTTCAGTGTTACTTTCCGTATCTGTCAGGATTATGACACCTATTAGAGGTGATACCATGAAAAGGCATTTGAAAATTTCAAGTAACTACACTATTCATAGTGTAATTAGCCTAATTTTTGGCCCATTTCAAATCCCTCTAGCCATTATGAGTTCAAAAGCTTCATTAAATATTAGTTTTGGGTGGTATCATGGTTTATGTGTGCACTAACATGAAAAGAGAGGCAACAGACACATACAAATGAAAAGATCCCAACTATGTAAAGCATATATGCAGATTACTGAGAAAGAAATAGCAGCCAATCTATGAGACCATGCATATTTAGATTCTTGCCATGAAACTCTACCATGCACAATTTGCTTGATTGCTCTCTTCTTGGAAGAGCTACTAAAGAGGTGATTCATAAAATTGCTTTTTATTAAATGTTTTGGATAAAGTTATCTGTGATAGGCAATTTTATTACATGACCAGTGTGCAGCAAGTGTAGACCTCAATCTGCTGGACTGCTGTGCTGCACAGCTCCCATTGGCACCACAGCTCACCCAGTGTCTGCCAGCTGTCTAAGCAGGTCCCCACCGCCAGCCAAGAAACGCCACATTAGTAAATGATCAGTATATTGTCTGCATCGATCAGAGGATTTAATTTAACATTTCCATGGGCACTCGTGCTTAGAGTGTTGTGCACAACGCCGTGAAGGTGGGTAGCAGCGTGCGTGCACGGACATACACAAGCATACCCATTTCAGTTGGTCGTGTACTTCATTATCCCAACACTGCGCAGTCTAAAGACCGTAGAGACTATCTACTACCAGATCTGGAGGGAACAGATCACATTAACACTTTGATTACTTTGGTAAAATCCATAACTGAAGAATACACCCTTCTGAAGGAAGGCAAAGAAATTCCCATAGGTCACTGCTCAAAATCAGCCTTGTTGCCTTTAATCTTGCTCACCAATCTTCTGCCTGCCCCATTCCTTCCATCCTACTCTCAGGATCAGCCTAACTCCTCTCCTTGTTTTCAGTGGTCTTTTATCCTCTGACCAGCACAGCCTGCCCTAGCACTCTACGGGCTACTATAAAAGACACGAGAAATCAATAACGTGGTGTTATGCATCTTTCTGCTATTCCTTCAATAAAGTCCCTGTGGCAGAGACTATGAGGAGGTCAGAATCCAGTAATAAAATAGCTATAGATGACT
>NW_010238092.1:0-3049 GCF_000690775.1 Eurypyga helias | reverse complement strand
TTCTCCAGTTCCATTACCAGTGGAGCTGCTGGAGGCAACCTGAAGCCTAGATCTTCCCAGTTATCTGCATTATTAACCTTTAGACCTGTCCACACATGTTGCCTTTTGCTTGCTCCCCTTTCCCCCAGGACACACCATTCAAAGCTTCCCTGCCCTGCATCTCACCTCCCCAGCTCCACCACCCTCCAGAGCCACAACTCACCATGAACCTAGAGTCCTGCACACAGTGTTACCCCTAAACCTGCTTGGCACAAGGCAGAAGTCTCTCACTTCTATCTATTTTTCAACATCTGTTTCCAAAACCTTAACAACTTCACCCTCGCTTTGACCATTTGTACCTGGAGCATGAAATCCACGAACCAAGTGCATTGGGCTGTGCTGCAGCGGGCGGCATGATGAGCTGCATCGCTCATCATGCCTATGTAAAAGCACACGACATCCTGCAATATCTGCAACGGTTCAAGAACTAAAAGATGCTAAGTTTCACTCTGAGGGGTAATCTACAGGCTCACAGAAATCTCTCATTTCTCTATTTTTTTGAGTCATTACTTTGCAATAAGACCATTTATCAGAAAATAATTCCATTTCTTTATTGTATGCATACTTTCCCCTTACATATGCACAAACTAAATGTTATTTCAGATTGGATGGAAAGATGTTTTCAGTTTCCTATTTATTTTCTCATTCAGTGCATCAGTTTAAGGCTCACTGAGGAAAAAGAACAGAGACAGAAAGCCAGCTCATCATCATGCTTGTCTCAAAAAAAGAACATTAGTCTGATTATTTATTTTTGGTTGGAAGAGGAATAGATAACAAGCTTTTATAATTAATATCCATTCAGCTTCCTTATTACATTATTCTTCAATTCTGCTCTTGGCAAAAAAAAGTCGTGACTTGCACCAAACCGTACAAGTGTCGCCTCACGAGGTTTCAACGTGACCGATTACAGAGGCCCCAGTGTCATCACAGTGATGCTGGTGTCAGCACCTCCATTAGCATTTCCTTTCCTGTAAGAGGTGCCCATCGCACAGTTGAACCTTATGTGTGAATGAAGTCACACTCTTGAACAACAATTTTCCAGCTATGTTAAAGCACAGCCCAAAAATGTAAAAGAGTAGAAACACCAGACTTCCACCTGTTTCCCTCACTGCTAGAAAAGGAGGCTGGCACTGGGTACAGCCTAAATACACAGTAATTAAATACCAGGTCTTCCAATAACAACCATACTCCCCCTGGTTATTAGGAAACACTTTGTGACTTGGAGGGACAGGCGTCATTCTGCTCCACCATCAGAAGCACTTAACTGTGACAAATACTGAAAATGTGACTCCACGGCAGAGCCGCCTCTCTGAGCCCCGACACCCATCACACCTCCCCCAGCAGCCAGAAATAAAATTCTCAAAGCAGCCACTTTTCTTTAGCAAAGAAAAGCTCTTAACTTCAAAAGGAAGCAAACATGAACCTACAAATCCACCTCCAGGGACAACTCGGTTTGGTCTGTTAAAACAATAATCTACAGGGTTTTCTGCTGTCCCTTCTCCTGCCCCTTTCTCCCAACCAGATCAATTTTAAAGGATGAAAATCTCCAGGGGGAATCTATCAATAGTCGCATATCTGGACAGCTCGCAACACTTCTGTCATTTACCACCGTGCATAAACGAGGGCAGCCAGCGGTGTGAAAATTAGGGACCGGATTCATTTTGTGAGTCTATTCCTGAGCACTGACGTTTTTCTGTAAAAGTTGCCATTTGCTGGAATTAAATGGAGAGAAAAGTGGGGAGGGAGGGAAAGTATTAAAGCTATTTAGTTGTAATGGGGTTTGTGTAAGTGTAGGTGTTTTGTATTTGGGCGTTCTTTCCTTCTGGGTGAAGTGTAATGCATGTTTGACTCATGGCTACTTTACTTGATGGAAGAGGCAGCCCCAGCAGCAGGATTAGTGTTTTCCTGCATCACATCTAAATCAGCATAAACTTCCAGCTCGAAACTGTTGAGGTTGCACAGTGTCTTTTCACTTCTTTTTTTCCCCCAAGACATTTCATTTATGTTTACCCCACCAGATGCCTTAGAGCCTCATAGATTACAAGCGCAGGAGCGTTACCGTATAACAGAAGTGTGAGGCAGGAGCCAAACAGGTCCATTATGGGCAGAATTACAATCGCGCAACTACTGAACGAGTATGTATTACATCTGCGTTGGGACACAGAAAAAAAGACGTTTGTATAAATCAGTTTTGAGCCATTCTTCAGAATGGGAAATAACCAGTGGAGGGACCTTCTTACTGACTCCACGTAAGTCGTTTGCTGTCTGCATGCATCCCCTCTTTTCATTCTTAATGAACCACCTAATTTCAGTCTATGAGAAAACTGCTGCATATAAATGGTCTAAGGAGACAGAAGCCACAGAAGAAGCCTGCAGCGATGGATCAGCAGCAGCTTGGTTGCTGCCATCGTGCTGCCTTCTCCATTGCTCGTTCGGCTTTGCAATCAAAAATAGCATAGGGAAAAAGTGAAGCTCTGGGGAATATCAGTCTGAAAAGACACTGGCTAGGTACAGCGTAACAGAAAGATTTCCTAGCTGTTGTCTACAACCCCACTGTGGGCTCTGAGAGCATCACAGGTGACCTGCGGATCACCCCCAGGACTCAGCAGGATATTCCGCATTCTTTACAAAGTCAGGCTTTACCTGAGGTTTGACCTGCGCGTATGCTGCAGCAGCTGATGTGGTGAGCGATTTCCTTCTACGTAAAGGGAGAAAAAAACGTTTTGGCAAGTGATCCCTGCACTTAAAAACATATCCTCCTGAAAAGGCTTCAGAGGGACTCCAGAGCAGGTCAGTGGGACAGCGAGGAGACAGCAATGAGCATTTTCCAGTCACCACCTGTGCTGGCACAAGAGAGTGCTGTGACATTACACGGGGCTCCAGCCGCAAACCCCACTGGGTAACCCAGCCATGACTTGGCCATTTTCCAATCCAAGCTTCTTTGAAGTTGCTGAAACAATCTCATGGAAGCATTTTAAAAGAAAATTGTATGTGTTTTTATATATATATA
>NW_010238091.1:23276-24105 GCF_000690775.1 Eurypyga helias | reverse complement strand
ATACAACTGCTCACCACCCACCGATGGATTCCCAGCCAGTCCCCAAGCAATGAGAGACAGAGTCCAGGAGCTCCAAGAGTCAGCAAGCCAGCACAGAACCAGACCACTGAGAGAGAGAGAGAGATCCCTTATTTCGTACCATTTATGACATGCTCAAGTCCCACACTATTCAATAAATTCTCATAAACTACCTCTCCCCTTCCCATCCCATCCTACACAGATATCATTCACTTAGTCTATGGACCGTCTTTGCAAAATACTCATCAAAAGTTCATTAAGTACACTGAGTCCATGACTTTGGGGTCCAAAGTTACAGTGGTCATTCAGGGCAGAAGATGTGGCGTGTTGCTTGGGACCATTGAATGCCGAAGCCAGCTCAGGTCAGGTCACTGCTGCACTTCTTGCAAGTCCTGTCCTCCATTTGTTCAGGTGATTTCTGCTACAGCAATTCCTACAAAACACAACTCAAACAAGGGTTATATACAGCAATTATTGTCTATCATGTAATTTAATTCATTGGCTATTTCCCTCCAGAATTCAATCCTCTTGAGGCACACACTGGACTTCCCCATCTTCTCTCATTACCCACCAAGTGTGCGCAGGTCCTTGAGCGAAAGCAACCCCGTTGAAGGGTTTGCCATTGCCCGAGGTAGGAGAAACCCAAACAGTTTTTCCCAGCATAGTTCTAACATGTACTACAGGGACTTTATCTCCTTCTACAGTCCATAGAAGGTTTGATTGGATCGGGCCAGCCTGATTGGCAGATCCTCTGGTGTTGGCTAACCAGGTGGCCTTTTGCCAAATGTTTATTTCGATGTTTGAGGGTTCC
>NW_010238091.1:19009-23264 GCF_000690775.1 Eurypyga helias | reverse complement strand
CATTGCACCGTTGGACCTTCCCTGAGGCAGGTGTGTGGTAGGGGATATGATATATCCACTCAATGCCACACTCTTTGGCCCAAGTGTCTACGAGGCTGTTACGGAAATACGTCCCACTGTTTGATTCAATTCTCTCTGGGGTGTCGTGTCACCACAAGGACTTGCCTTTCAAAGCCCAGAACAGTACTCCAGGTGCTGGCATTGGACACAGGATATGTTTCTAGCTGACCAGTGGTTGCCTCCACCATTGTGAGCACATGGCACTTGACTTGGTGGGTTTGAGGGAGTGTGATATAGTCAATCTGCCAAGCCTCCCTGCATTTACATTTCAGCCGTCGCTCCCCATACCAAAGAGGCTTTAACCACTTGGCTTGTTTGATGGCAGCACATGCTTCGCATTCATGGATAACTTTTTTTTTTTTTTTCTCCTACTGAACTCCAAATAGCTGATATCATAAAAGTTGAAGAAGTTTATAAATCCTATAAAATTTAGTGATACAACTAAAAAAGGAGCAATTATAATGTAAGAAATCCAATTGCATGAATATGTGTGGATGCATTTAAAAGTCTACATTCCTAAACCATATTTCTCTGTTAAATATTGAGGTAAATACATAATATTTGTTGATAAAACAAAGTGTAAATGATCTATTGTCCTCTCTTTGAAAGTTTCTGACTAATTTACAACTATGGAGATGATGGTGTGACAGCCATCTCCAACAAATCAGAACAATCTTTCTTAAAGATATCACACCAATTGTCTTTTTACAGAGAAGTAACAATTACAAGCCTTGAACACTCAAATAAACTCTTTCTTCAGCCTGAGAGCATAAAGTTAACACAATTCAGATCTTAGCCTACTACCAAATTCCCATTTTCATTAAGATTCTACATTGCATTCCAAAATTACATTGGAATCATGTTTGGTTAGGCATAATGTTGACAGTGAACCAAGTCAGAGATGTAATATTTGAAGGCAGTTAGTGATATGAATATTGTGGAGTTATGTTGGTAACCTCGATGGAAGAAAATAGTTGTGGTCACACTCAAAGAGTTTTGGTCAACAGCTCAATATCTGGGAGGAGACTAGTGATGAGTGGCATTCCTCAGAGACTGTTTTGGGACTGGCCCTGTTTAACATCTTTGTCAGTGACATGGATGATGGGATCAAGTGCACTCTCAGCAAGTTTCCTGATGACACCAAGCTGTGTGCTGTGGTGACATGCTGGAGGGAAGGGATGGCATCCAGAAGGACCTGGACAGGCTGGAGTGGTGGGCCTGTGTCCACCTCATGGAGTTCAACACGGACAAGTGCAAGGTCCTGCACCTGGGTCGGGGCAGTCCCCAGCACAAGGATAGGCTGGGCAGAGAATGGATTGAGAGCAGCCCTGAGGAGAAGGACTTGGGGGTACTGGGGGATGAAAAGCTGGACATGAGCCAGCCCTGTGCGCTGGCAGCCCAGAAAGCCAACTGTATCCTGGACTGTATCCAGAGAAACATAGTCATCAGTTTAAGAGAGGTGATTCTCTCCCTTTGCTCTGCTTTCATAAGAGTCCACCTGGAGTTCTTCGTCCAGCTCTGGGGCCCCCAACATCAGAAGGATATAGACCAGTTGGAGCGAGTCCAGAGGAGGCCACGGAGATGGTCCGAGGGCTGGAGCCCCTCTGCTATGGGGACAGGCTGGGGGGGGTGGGGTTGTTTTGGCCGGGGGGAAGGCTCCGGGGAGACCTTATAGCACCTTCCAGTGCCTGAAGGGACTACAAGGAAGCTGGGGGGGACTTTTTACAAGGGCCTGTAGTGACAGGACAAGGGGTAACGGGTTTAAATTGAAAGTGGGGAGGTTTAGATTGGATATAAGGAAAAATTCTTCCCAGAGTGTGTGGTGAGGCATTGGAACAGGTTGCCCAGAGAAGTTGTACATAACGCATTCCTGGAAGTGTTCAAGGCCAGGTTGGATAAATTTTTGAACAACCTGGTCTAGTGGAACCCCCATGGCAGGGGGTTTGGATCTAGATGATCTTTAAGGTCCCTTCAAACCTAAACCATTCTATGATTCTATGAAACTAGGCAGTTCCTCCAAGCAATAATTTGTACATGTTTGTCATGGATATTTTGGTCTGTCCTGACACATCGATTTAGCTCTATATGTCTCATTTCTGTCACACTGTTACTGACTTTAAAGAAAAATTTGCACTGACTAGTGCTAAAGAAAGGAGATAATGTAGAGAACAGGCCACACTGACGGGTATTTGGCTTCACAAAGAAAAGAAAGAATGTGATGAGGCTACTCTGATGAAAGTTTTTCCTTGTGCACTATGTCCGGCTTTGAGGGTTATTAGCACTGAAGTGGCGTCTACAATCCCAGATTCTTAATCCAACCCAAGAGTTGCTGATTTTCAGCAACTGAAGGTCAAAGGCTGAAAAAATTCTCTTGGTGTCTTTCTTTGTCTCTTGCCCAATGTCTTCTTGTTCCATGTGTGTGAAACACTGACTTCAGTGCAAATAAGCCTATCCTCAGATTTGGGCACTGAAGCATCATTTGAGAAGTAATACGCTGCTATCTTTGTCTCCCACACTGCAATGAACCAGCAGCAGGACTGAATTTAAGGAAGAAATACATCAGCTACACCCTTTATATCTTCTCCATATTCTGGTTACAACAAAGAAGCTGACTCGTAATTTTCAGTTGACATTCATATGTACAAACTCTGAATTTTAGTAGCGCTCTTCCCCTCTAAGAGTCATTTCAGCACAGAGTGGTAGAAAATACATGTTTACAAACAACATACTGCAGAAGTATTGTGGCTCCTACCACAAACATGGGTTGTTGCAAGATGTTAAAATTTTGCAGCTTTATTGTCCTCAAGGTACGAGAGTGGCTTAAAATGTTTTCTTTATAAAACACATTGATAGAGCCCAAGAGAGGATTTTAATCTCAAGGAACAGATCCACTAGTGAAAGCATAGATTGCATTGAACTAAAACTAGTGATAGGAATAGAAAAATACACATCTGCCTAATTGGGTACATCAAGGCACAGAAATTTAAGACACATACTTTTACAGTAAAACTTAAATAATGCTATGCACAGCTCTAATGTATTCACCATAAAACAGCTGGCAAATGTTGGTTAAAAATCACAGCCCCTTGTAATGCACATAGGAAACAATTCACAACATCAGGGGATGAATTTAACAGCCTTTGAAAAGTATAGTTATCACTTCAATGCTTTGGACCTTTGCTGTGCAAGACAATATTTATTTGCCCGAGTCTGTTTTCTTTCCTCTTCTGCTCTGACTTTTTGGTAAGGCTGGAAAACCTTAAATAAAATACAGCTCTTGAATCTGTGAATTAATATCTAGACTTTCTGCCTAGATAAAAACATGACTCCTTTCACCTACTGGTGACTTCCATCCTGCTCTACATACTGCCCCTGCTATATCAGTCAAAATTACAATCTCTGCTTTCCTGGTAACATTTTCAACCCTATCTCTGTGAGAGAGCTTTTAATTACATTGCAGAACTTAAATTTTTGTCCCTCCATGTATGTTAGGTAGAAATGGACACCAAGATTCACATATTCAGAGATTCACAGCGTGGTAGGTGTTGGAAGGGACCTTTAGTCCAACCCCCCTGCCAGTGTAGGATCACCTGGAGTAGATCCCACAGGATAATATTGCTTGGGATGTGGTGTTAATATGATAAGTACAGTACCATTAAAAATAGCCAGAAAGAATAGATAAGAGATTACGTGATTTTAGGAGCTTGTTGAAATTTCACAGTTTGAAATAAAGTTGTGCATTTGAACAGCACAAGGCATTAGATTCTTAAATAGCATTGGTAAATAAAATAATTGTTAAAGATACACTACATGTAGTGGTATTGAATTTGCAAGTTTAGCTATTGCAACAGCACACATATTTACCAGTCAAAAACACATCGTGTGGGAAGCCAGAGAGAGAAAATCCATGATTCAAAGAAATTCCAACTGAATGGGCTGGGTGTGTCACTTTTCCTTACTTTTTCTCAGCTTCATTATGTAGCAGTCTGGAAAGGTTCATAGAAATCTCACCCATTTTGGAATAATAAAATAATAAATAATCTACAGGAAGACTGATGAGGCTAATGTTAGAGAGTAGGAGCAGGAAAAAAATACAGCATATTTGAAATGCAGAAGAATTAACATTATAAAACCTCGATCTCTTGACCTGTTAAACGTTTTTACCTTGAAATAATATACAAACTATTTAGAGAAG
>NW_010238091.1:0-18998 GCF_000690775.1 Eurypyga helias | reverse complement strand
TTTCCCTCTGTTTTCTACAGTTTGCATTAAATTACACCTGAGTGTGGGGATAAACCTGTAGCAGCTCTCATAAAAAGCTACACAAATTTAGCCAATTACCCAGTCCCTAAAGCACAGCTTTGCATCATTACAGGACAGCATCAATGAAGTTTTAAGAAAATTATTTACTGATTCCCACACACAGGAGTTTTTCTTTGTGTTGCAAGTAGTAAAAAGGATGAAAAAAACGTTATGGTTTTTTAAGAGAAGGCAAAACTAGAAGCTCGCTTGACATTTATTCAGGGGTTCCTGCTATAATAGTAAACTGAAAAAATACCATCACCCCAAGAGCCCACCTCTCCACACACACACACTCCCACTCTCAGCTAATCACCTTGGAGAACAGCAGCGTGCCCCTCAGACTCTGACCAGGATATGGACTTTCTAGTCAGGGCCCATGCCCATTTTTAACCTTTGTTGTTATCAGTTCCCCTAAGAATTTTATTGGTTAAATCTTCACTGCTATAAGGAAAAGTCCCCTGTAACAGTTCATTTTTTAGGCTGGTTGACTGAATTTGACCAGAGAGGAACACACATGTCTACAGAGTCCTGTCTGGTTTACTTCTATTATCTGATGCTGGATACCTTCTTAACAAGGGCTGAAGGGAGAGCACTGCTCTGTCTTGGGGGACAGTAAGCAGTTTGAGCAGAGAGAGTGCCTCCACAGCACAGCAGCAATATGTTTAGATAATCTTCTACAATCTCCCTTCTGTCTCTTCCCTGACGCTTGTGTAAGTTAATCTCCAGCAACTCTAGAGGTATTATGTGGTGCAGAGGCTGCTCAAGGTACCAGAAACATAGTGGCAGTGGTGGTAAACCTCTGCCTCTTTCAAAATACAAAGAAAGATGTAATTTGGTAAGTCCTTTTGCTGTTCATTTACCAATTTTAATCCTGACTTGAGAGTTATTCCTACTGTTAATTTAAATATTATTATGTTTGCTGAAAGATATTACTAGTCCAGTACTTCTTTGGAACCTGATATGAAAAAGCCGAAAATTTTCTTTTGCAAAAATAGTGGTTATAAAGCTGGTGCAGTAGTTTCATATTTATTCCTTCTAAATTGTCCATGAAAGAAAGAGGCTTCAGGAGATAATTTACAATTACACCACTACTTAGCCACCTTGTTGGGATGTGTGAGTGTTTCTGCTTCTAATTAATGAGAAATGGCACTTTGAACTTATGAAAGCAAGTCTCTGACTACATGAGAAGAATTCATGTCTAATACTGTAATGCTGAAGTGCGTTATGGGAATGACGTAAATCACAGTAAGTCATTTCAGTCATAGCCCGAATGTCCATATGGACATAAAACATAAAACCTCAAGCTTACAGCCCTACTGGAAAGATTTCTTTTCATTGCCATCCTTTTCTTTAAAGCATCTTTCATCTAGCATTATGTTAGACAAAAATGAAAAGCAATGCTGATAATAGGGTCGCCAAAAAAATTTAACAAAATACAGTTTATTTCCAATACAGAATTAGATACCTATTTTAGATAGATGTGTTCGTCTTGGATCCATTTATCAAAAGTAAATGCCTAGGAAACCAGCCGAAATTAAATTAATGCCACACACTTTATAGGCACTGGCTAATATCCAAAGTGCTAAAATGGCAATGAAGAATTGTAAAGGCACAGGCATATTGTTTATATGTGCTGGCTGAAATCCAAAATGGTTGCAGTAAGTAGGAGACTAAAATGTTAGTAACAGGGCCCTCTACTGCTCACTCAAGGCCAGCAAGTATAACACCTTAGTTGGGAGTAGATGATAATTATGAAACATAGGTACATAAGCCTCCAGGCATAGATCCTTAGGTGTCTTCTCCCAAGTAACAAGTGATTGGACAAGAGGAAACAACCTCAAGTTGTGCCAGGAGAGGTTCAGATTGGATATCAGGAAAAATTTCTTCACCAGAATTTTGTCAGGCACTGGAACGGGCTGCCCAGGAAGGTGGTGGAAGTCACCATCCCTGGAGGGATTTAAAAGACATGTGGTCATGACACTTGGGGGCATGGTTTAGTGGTGGGCTTGGCAGTGTTGACAGTTGAATTTGAAGATCTTAAAGGTCTTTTCCAACATAAATAATTCTATGATCCTGAGCACTCACACCTGGCAGCCACTGCAGGAGAAGAGCAAGAGGCACAGGCACAGTCTGACAGTCTCACAAATGGACCAACACAACAGTGGTTTGGTTCTCCTCCATGTGGTGTGACTCTCAGATGAGCAAGGATGTTGATGGCTTTTCAAGGGTGCTATGCTGGATCGTATTGTATTTTACAAAACTGGAGGCCGAGCGTGTTAGCCTCTATCACACTCCTAGTCCTCAGCAGGAGATGGGATGGTGCATCTCAAAGAGGTCCCCAGTCTGATAGCTGGCCTTTATGAGAAATGGTGCTTAGAAGGAATACCCCTGCCACCTGCAGGCTGCTTTCTGCAGCCTGATGAAGAGTTTTTCACCTTCCAGATGCCTGCTTAACGTAACAGAAATGTAGCAAGGGCATGGACCTCATCTGGTATTTTCAAAAATTATTTTTCAGGAAAAAGAAGTCCCTGGATGTAAGGCTTCATCCTGCTTTATGGCTATGCAGTGCTGTCAGTGCACACTGAAAGCAGCATGGGTAACCTAGGCTATTTTCCAGAGGGGGGAAAGACGTGTCATAAGACATGTCAAGATTCTTGAGATCTGTATCCACAAGTTAGCGAGGTCATCCTGAACTCCAGCTGAGTGCATAACTCACAGAAATTGCATTGATTTTGTAGTCCTATTTTTCATATTTACTTGCTGTTGGAAATTATTCCCCATAAATGTAATAATAGATTTGGCCCAGAGCAACAGAATCAACATCCCATGGAAAGTATTGAGACTGGAAAACAAGTTCATATTGATTCACAATAAACAAAACAAAACAGAAAAGCCTCGGCATTGTTCATGGGATAGGAATTCTAAAATATTCCATTTTGGAAGATTGGTGGATTGCTTGCTGCCCAGCTTGAAAGCATCATCATTTCTGCTTTCTTAATGCAGGAAGAGAACTACAATAATTCAAATTCAAGGTTGTGCTCAGCTTCTCTACAGGCAGCCTTGAAGTCATTGCTTTTCTTTGATGAAAATTAAATAAATGGATCAGTCTTCATGGTAATCTGTTGGGAAGATACCATTTTGATTTTCTGAAAACTGCAATATATTCCAATAAAATGGTAATCCCCATACAGGATCTAAGTTGTTCAAAACCAGAGCATTTTTCATCAGGAAATTAACCTTTCAATGAGTCTGCTCATTCCAAACAGTCTAGACAAGGTCTGCAATTAGTTTCTGGACACTAGATTATTTTTAGACAGTTCACTACCAAAACCGGCCATGTAAAACTCAAACTCTGCAGATTTATTTAGAAGTTATAGAAGATGAATAAATGAAAATATCTCTGAGAACTGTCTACCAATATTTTTCTATCTTTATTTCAAAAGCTGCAATTCAGTTGCATACACACAGGTATCGGGTGCAATTTGAGACACTTGAGGATCTCCAAGACTTTCTTGTGGGCTAAACAGAAATGACATAGGACTTGTGGAAAACCTACCCCTTCTGAAGCAGCAGCTCCCAACAAATAGGATATCAAAGAATGGCTCAGATGATGTTAGATGCTGATGTTTAGACAGTGCAATACTACCCCAAACCTGCTTTTTATATATAGCCTTTAAAACCTTCTTTTTTAAGTACCTCTACCCACAAGTGTATTTATGAGAACCTTGCCCAAAAATAAACCTAGATTAAATTAATTCCAGACACCTGACTTAGAACCAAGAAGATGGATTTTTTGAAAAGCAATTTCTTCTGTAAACTGCTGCCTTTAACATTGTTCCTCAGGGACATCTATGTGATATTGGTGCCCACACAGGCTTTTTTTGGAAGAGCAATAATAAGCAGTTTGATAGAGCAGTTGCTTAATGTTCTGCAGAGGGGAGTTTGTACACACATTTAAATGTAGGGGAGGGAGAACCATTCTTTTGGCAGTGCTGAAAGGTATAAAATCTTATTTTTGTTCCAAAAGAAAGCACATCTGACTGACAGCATGCATAGTACAACAGCATTGAACTAAGGGGAAGAATCAAACTGTCAATGATCTTTTTGCAGAACAGAGAGAAACTTTTCCTATCACTTACTGTTAGGATCGAGATCTCAGGGTATTGATGAAGAGGACAGACTCTGAAATCTGTGACGGTGTATAAATCATCTGATGAATTTTATACCTTTTTCTCTCTTACCAATATAAAGGTAGTAATAACAGTCCAAGACCTGGAGCAACACTTATACTGTTATGCACAATCTGGTTGGGAAGTCTTACAGAGTTCTACAGTGTTATAAAATTAGACATGTGTCCAAGACACTGCTGTAAAAAGATTGTGGTCGTGTTTTCTCCCTTAAAATAACCATTTCTTTTCCTTATGCAAATAAGATAATGAATACTTTATCTTTCAGGGAAAATATAATGAAAGAGAGATTTACGAACACACAGAGATCACAATGTACGATTTGACCATTTTAAAAGAAAAATGGATAAAGAGGAGGTATTGTGAGACAACAAGACAAGATTTCTGCATTTCACTGGAATGATGTTAGGAAAGTAGTGCTTCAGAAACATGCAGTATCCTGGGGCAAGAGCTGTTTGTGATACATCTGTGATGACAGCAGTTTGTCAGAGACACAGATTAGAGGGAAATGTTCCAGCATGCAGAAGACTTTAAGGCTTTAACAATATGAAAAGGATGGCAATGGCTCGACAGAGCAGAAATCCTAAGGGTAGCCGCAGTCAAGGTTGAAGATATTCGGGGTATGACCTAAGCGGTCAGTTCACCTTGACTCCTGTTTGAGAGAGCACATTTACGTGAACAGAGGGTATAAACTCATTGCAGGGGCTCTTTTTCATTACAGTTTCCACTTCAAAACTGCCCCGCTTAACTTAACACTGCCATTCCCAGTCCGTCAGCTTGCTGTGGCCCTGGCTCACGCAGCTCACTGACCCACGGCAGCATGAAATGTTTGACTCAGCTCCTGAGACGGCAGTAACTGAGCGTGTTCTCTTCACAGCAACTCCTCATGCTACCACGCTTTCAACATTTTGTAGCATTGCCGTCACCGCTGCCACGGTCCTTGTGGTAATAGCTCAGCTCCGACTTCAGTCCCCTGGCCTCTGGAGAACCCCCATTTCTTTCCACTGCACTGCCAGAGTCTGACAACTCACGGTCAGTCTTCCATCCGTCCGATGCTACTACGGGAAAAGGCAGGTTCACGAGCATTCTGCAAACCTTTCACTCGTATCTTCTTGTTTTAGCCAGAGATAAAACATGCTCTTAAACACCAAATAGGACCTTTTTTGGCTGCTGGGTTTCTACTTCTCCCAGTGATCCATTGAGCTCCTGCCTTTGCTAGGAAAGGTTTACTTCCTCTATTATGGCAGCTCTGATGTGTTAACTGGTACACGTGCGTGCTCTGACATCCTGCTCACATCTCATCCTTGCCTGTCAGCTTCCTGCTGGCATAAAGTTGAGAGGAACAGACTTGCAGGAGTTGCACTCCTGAGTCCACTCAGGAGGGAGAGGTATAAAGATCCATAAAAAAAACTGGGAGACTACTCCTGCTCTAGAGTTAGCATGACTACGGAACATGTGGACTAGTGATGACACAAGGGGACAGAGAAAGATGAGCACTGCAGGGAAAAAGAGACTTAGCAGTTGGACTTTTTGTGTTTGCAATGAATTGCTTAATTTAAACTATTAGGGAATTTTAGAGAATGAAGTCTTGTTCAAATTTCAGCAAAATTCGTCCCCTTCAGTCAAAGCATGAGATCACATAATATGTGATTATAAAGATTCCCAGAAATGAAGATAAAATTTGGCATGACATTCTTCAGGTTTTAGACTGAAATAGAAAGGGGAAAAATAGAAGTATATTCCATGCCATCACACCTAGCCTCCTCCAATAACTGTCTTTGTACTTCATAAAAAAACCCAAACACATAAAATACACAGGCACACAGACCCAAGATTTTCAAAGACCCTTTTCAGCTTCCTAAATAGTAAGTAGAGGTCCTTTCTTTGGAAGTAAAGGTTTGCTTCATATTTTCAAGAGAATGAGAAGTCATGCTTTGAATCATTCTGGTCTTGACAGTCACATGACTTTGTTTCTTCTTCCTGATCTGGTGTTTGCAAAAAGAAACCATAGATGAAATCACAGAATGTTGCAAATACCACCCAGGCTCATGTAAAAGTATGATGCCAATAGGTGTGAGACCGAATAGAACTAATGTTTCTGTGATAGCAGTAGCCAAACTAAGTTTTAGTTTAACACATGGATGCTGCAAATTCTGCCTATAGAAAGGAAGAAGAAACTACCAAAA
This sequence comes from Eurypyga helias, assembly GCF_000690775.1. Lineage (NCBI taxonomy): Eukaryota > Metazoa > Chordata > Aves > Eurypygiformes > Eurypygidae > Eurypyga > Eurypyga helias. The sequence continues at coordinate 12,565 of NW_010238091.1, read as the reverse complement.
AAAAAAATACAATGTAGTTCATCCTGCTATCCAACAAGTTGTATGACAGTGCTAGGGAATGCCAGACCTCCTACTATTTTTTCTTAGGGATTTTTAGAACTACCTTTAACACCATTACCCATATATAACACATAACCCATATATACCCACATATAACAAGCTTTCAGTTTAACTCAAGCTGTGATGAATGAATTCAGATATGAAACGAACCAAGACTCATTTTTACAGCTTCTCTAAGGACGAACATGCAATAGAAACACTTGGTGAGTTGCTGCTCTCTGCTGGGGAAAGGATGTAAGAAAAAGCACCCAACAAGGATCACATGGCGCATGCATTATTTAATTGTATCAGTTCGTCGTATTACAAGTTATTCCTGTCTTAACCGTGAGCTGATTAATTAATTGTAAAGTGATTTTGATAATTACTTTCCAAGTTAAGTCTGCATAAGTAATTTCATACACAATTTCACATGCGTGTGTATACCTATCTTAAAATCTCAATAGGCTAATTGGCCAGAAATTTACCTTTTCTCCCTCTCCCAAACACACACATTACCATAGTATCTCATAGTTCACCTAACCCACATCTTTTCTATTAAGAAATTATCTGTCTCCCCTTACCCTAGCATATTCAGATTTTGTCAAATCATCCAAAACCAGACCTGGCATATGTGGCACAGGCTATAATCATAGAATAATAGAATGGATTTGGTTGGAAGGGACCTTAAAGATCATCTAGTTCCAACCTCCCTGCCATGGGCAGGGACACCTTCCACCAGACCAGGTTGCTCCAAGCCTCATCCAGCCTGGCCTTGGACACTTCCAGGGATGGGGCATCCGCAGCTTCTCTGGGCAACCTGTCCCAGTGCCTCACCACCCTCTCCAAGAAGAACTTTTTCCTTATATCTAACATAAGTATCCCCACTTTCAATTTAAACCCGTTACCCCTTGTCCTGTCACTACAGGCCCTTGTAAAAAGTCCCCCCCAGCTTCCTTGTAGCCCCTTCAGGTACTGGAAGGTGCTATAAGGTCTCCCCAGAGCCTTCTCTTCTCCAGGCTGAACACCCCCAACTCTACCAGCCTTTCATCATAGGAGAGGGGCTCCAGCCCTCGGAGCATCTTTGTGCCCTCCTCTGGACTCACACCAAGCGATCAATATCCTTCTGATGTTGAGGGCTCCACAGCTGGACGCAGCACTCCAGGTTGGGTGTCACCAGAGCAGAGTAGAGAGGGAGAATCCCCTCCCTCGCCCTGCTGGCCACACTGCTCTGGATACAGCCCAGGATACGGTTGGCTTTCTGGGCTGCCAGCGCACACTGTCCAGCTTTTCATCCCCCAGTACCCCCAAGTCCTTCTCCTCAGGATTGTTCTCAAATATGTTTGACACTAGGGCACTGTGATGATGACAAAAGAAGGAATTAGGAAGTGAATAGACTGACAAGGTGAGCACAATGTGTATGATTAGATTTGGGAACATGCTTGAGCACAGATATGAAGAGACTAAGAAAAGCAGAAGATGGGGTTACAAAACAGCAATCTGGTTGCCTAGTTAATATGCTTTGGTTGGAGCAAGAAACACTTTGTTCTCATCAAGTCATGAGAGTCATGAATGTTACATCTTGCTAAAAGATAAAGTTACTAATCCCTTCTCTCCACACTCTAAGTACTGAATGGGGATTTAGGTGGCGTGAATCCCCCTGAGATGAGTACGAAGCCCGGCAGGATGGAGGTGACAGTGGACAGAAGAATGAAATTTTTTCTGACGCACATTTTGGGCTTATGGCCAGCACTGTCCTCACCAAAGCATCTGCCTTCATACTGTTAGATCACGTCACAGCCCTAATGGGAGAAACACCCACTGTCATCTGCACCTGAGTTACAACTGTCCCTTACTCTATGGGACATTGGCTTGGCCACTGTAGTTAGAATCTCTTGTCTAGGTTTCATTGTAGTTCCAGGAGACAGAAACTAAATTTCTCATCTGAAGTAAGCTGTAGCTGCTCTTGAGTACAGCACATACCTCTACCCTCTTTAGAAACACACATGAGTGGGAACACATTATCCTTATTCACTGCTCCTTCCTCTGGCCTACCCAGAACCAAGTCTGGTTCAAAGACCCTTGTCCAGTTCTCAGGCTGTGGCTGTCACTAACTGCTAGGCTAATTTCTTCCACAGTGAAGATCTCACACAACTGTGACACTCTAATTTGGGTAAGCAGAAGACTTGTGATCACAGAAAATGAGCTTTCCCTGGGATAAATTAAAGCTACAGACCTGGCCATCAGGTAAAAATAAGGAAGAAGGTGCTCATAACACTTTATTCACAGTCAAATACAAAATTAATTCTTTTTTCTTTTTTTTTTCTTTCTCTCCTGCCCCCCATTTTCCCTTAATAGCTTCCTCAATTGCATCAGCACTTTAGAAAAGCATAAATTCTTACAAATACACTTTTTTTAAAATTCCAGACTGGTTTCAATTTTGCTTTCTACAGCTGGACTGAAATATTTCTTTGTGCAGAAGCCACAGAGGATGATTTTGCACCAGTACATACAGTCAAACTTGACATGACCCCAACTACTCTAACCCCAAAATTGGAAGTTGGAGGAGACCAGAGCAGAAATATCTAAGTCAGCTCAGGTGTCCCAAGAACCTTGCCTTGGAAATGCTGACAAACTGGACAAGAGTTTGGGGGGAAGGATCAGAGCACAGACTAATGCAGGTGGTGATGTGGCAGACATCTGCTGCAGACTACCTGCTCAAGGGGAGGAAGTAGATCAAAACCTCTTCCGGCAGGCAGAAAAAGTATTGCAGTAATGGGCTGTGAATGTCACTGGAGACATCAATCATACCAATATCTGTTGAAAAACGAAAAAGGGCTGGATGCAAGCAGTCTGGGTGGTTTCTGGGGTATGCTGAAGACAATTCCATATTGCAGGTGATTCATGAGATCACTAGGAAAGATGCTCTGCAGGGCCTACTACACATGAAAAAGGAATGGTAGGGGATGTGAAAGTCAAGGGAAGCCTTGGCTGCAATCATCATAAAACGGTGGAGTTTAAAATCCTGAGAGAAGTGAGAAAGACAAAGAGTAGAATAACAGCCCTGGACTTCAGGAGACAAACTTCTGGTTTGTCCAGGGACCTTTCTGTGAGAGGGGAAAAGGCCAAAAGGAGCTTCAGGGAGTTTTTAAAGACTGCCTCCTCAACACACAACAACAGTACATTCAGCTGTGTGGAAATTCAAGCAAACACATGGGAGAAGGCCAGCACGAGTAAACATAGAATAGCTACCTGAGCTCAAACACAAAAAGGAATAGTAAAGGTGATACCAGCAGGGATAGGCTAACTAGGAGTAAAACAGAGGCACTGTCTGAGCATGCAGGGATGGATTAAGAAAATTCAAGGCTCAGCTGGAGCTGAAACAAACAAGGATATGAAGAGCAACAGAAAGGGCTTCTCTAAGTACATTATCAGCAAAATGAAGGCTAAGGACAAAGCTAGCCCACTGCTCAATAGGCTTGGGGATCTAGTGACAAAAAATTTGTAAAAAGCTGAGATATTCAACATACTTTTTGCTTGTGTTTTCACTGGTAAGATCTGCCTTCAAGTCTGCCACATCCCTGTACTTACTTACATTAACCCTGGGCGGTATAACGCTACCCACAGTACAGAAAGATGGAGTTAGGGAGCATTTAAGCCAGTTGGACGTATTTATGGGAGTAGTTAGTATGCACATGGTGGTGCTGAGGGAAACCCTGAAGTATCACTGTGAAGCTGGTCTCTATCATCTTCAAAAGCTCATGGCAATCAGGAAAAGTTCCTTATGATTGAAAAGAGGTCAACATCACGCCAATCTTTAAGAAGATTAGAATGAAGATTCAGGCACTTACAGAAAAGCTAGGTTAATCTCAGTCTTTGGGATGGTTAAGAGCAAATTCTCCTGGAAATTGTTTCCAGGCATATGAAGAAAAGGACATGTTTGGAGGACCCATTTTCAATTTACAAAGATTAAATCACAACTGACCCACCTAATTGCTTTCTACAGTGAGATGACCAAGTGTGAATAATGGGAAGACGGTGAATGCTTTAACCTTGAATTTTAGCAAGGTCTTTGATTTGGTCTCCCATATTATCTTTACAGCCAAATAGATATGATATGAACTGAATAGCTAGATGATAAAGTTCATGAAAAATAGGCAGAACGGCCAGGCTCAAAGCAGGATGAACCTAAAATCAGCCTAGGGGCCAGTAACCAATGCCAGCCCTCTCGGATTGATACTAGGCTCAATACTGTTTAAGATCTTCATTAAACCTGAACAGTGGGACAAAGAATACTCTCAGCAAGATACGGAGGATACCAAATACAGAGGAATGATTGATACACAGAAGCACAGGGCTACTATTCAAAGAGAATTAAACAAACTGGAAAAATGGCCTGACAGGGACCTCATGGTGCTCAAAAAGGCAAATGCAGTCTTGTATCTGGAGAATTATCTTACTGAACTGTGACTGGTACAGTGTGATCTGTTTCTGGGACAGTTACTATGGCCACAACTGCACAAAAAGACCTCCAAGATTTCACGTACAACAAGCTGAATATGTCACAGCAGCATGCTATCACCCAAGGGGCTGTTGTCTGTGGATGACCCACAGCAGAACAGAGGAGCAGTGAGAAGCAAAATGCAGTGGAGGGAAAGGGATAAGAAGCAAGCACCTCCCAGGGAGGTTGTTGGGTCACCATACCTGGAGATATTTAAAAGATGTGTAGATGAGGCGCTTAGGGACATGCTTTAGGGGTGGCATTAGCAGTGTTAGGTTAACGGTTGAACTTGATGATTGTAATGGTCTTTTCCAACCTAAGAGATTCTATGATTCTCTTCTATGAGCTGCAGCAGAAAACCACTATGCACTGCCCCCTAGCCTCCTGTACCATCCATCCTTTCACCAAAGGGATTGGGAATGACTGAGTGTAACACCTTCTGATAAATAACTAGAGATAAGTCTAGGAAGGTCAGACGAGTGGTGTATGACTCAAGTTGAGACTGAGGAAGGGGAAGGAAATGTTTATAAGTGTTTAATTGTTTTTATCTTTTTTTTTTTCATCAGTACCAGAATCAGTAATTAAAAGTTTGTGTTAATTTGCAATGAATTAGAATTCACTAAGTTGAGACTGTTTTGGCTCTGACATCTTGTTTTTATGTACACTATCTAATGAGAGGATATAGAGAAAACAGGACCAGGCAAATCTCATAAGTGTATAGTGAAAGAATTAGAAGCAACAGGCAAGCTGGAATATGATAAATTCTGGCTCAATATAAGGGAAAAAAAAATCATTATGAGGACAGTCAAACACTTGAGCAGGTGCCCAGAAAGACTGTGGAATATTTTGAAGACGCTCAGAACTCAATTGGACAAGCCCTTGAGCAGCCCACTCTAGTCAGACCTGCTTGGAGTAGGTGGTTGTAGTAGACGATCTCCAGAGTTCCTGTCCTATTCTATGAATGCAGGAAAGCCACATTTGCACAAGGCTGTATCAGAGCTGATTACCCTGCTGGGATGGTTCAGCCAAGCATAATTAGCACTGTGTGCATGTGCCAAGACTGCTACCAGCATTAAGCAAGGAACATGTGAATGGTTGCATGGTCATTTATGTGTATGTGCACACACATGTATATGATTTTCTTGATTCTGGCATATTTACATGTCTGCCAGAAAAACTTTTAAGGATGCAACAGGTCTTAGCATAAATAAGGAAGTGACTTTGCACACATATGAGAAGGTACCTATGGTTAGTGTGAAAGATGAAGGGTGAGTTCTTGTCTCCCTTGCAGCCAGACTCCCGCAGGTCTCCCTTTCAGGTGGTCTGTGAATCACTTTGTTAGAAAATCAGCACAGCCACTTTGGGTCAAGAACTGGAAAAACGGCAGAATAACTCCTGCCATTCTTTATCTCCCTGGTGGAGTCTGGTTAAAGGCCCCACTGAGAAGTTCCCATTGTCTCTCAGATCTATGAAAAGATGGACATGAATAAGGAGGGAGAGGGAGGTCAGGCACTGCCATGGTGTCTCTTCGCTGATTAGCCAGGCTTATTGAAGAAGTAAACATGGTGTGGTGTACCTTATGCAAGGATGATATGACTGCCACCCCACTATACAGTGTCTAGAAGCCTCCAAGCAATGCGCTAGTAGATTCATACGTAGTTTGGCTGCCATACAGCCATACCACATCTTCTCCAATACAAAAGCAAAGGCCAAACACTTCAGCCCAGGAAGATAGCCAGTCACTTGGCAAAGTAATTAAATTCATGATACCATTAATAATACAGCAGATCTGGACTGGAAACAAGAACACAGCACTCACAGGACACAGCAGGGTAGTATTCTGGTGTCTATATATTCCCTTCCCTTCCCTTTCCTTTCCTTTCTTTTATGTTGGTCTTTCACATTTAATTGAGAACAGGTTTGTGTTGAAGACCTCAGGTGATCTCAGCTCCGCACACATTTCTGTCTGGCAAGAGACGGAGAGAGACAGAACTTCTGCTTGTGCCTTCTCCTTCCCTCTCGTGCAGAAAGAACCTTTCTTCCATAAAATGCAGTCTGCTGGCTTCATGAAGGGTGAGATTTCAGGACTCTTGCAGGTATGACTTGACCCTTCCTTGTCTCGCTCAATTTGAAATATTGCTACAACACAACATGGAGGGGTAATCATGTCTAAGAGAGCTCCATCCTAATCTTTTCAGGTCAAGCACTGGCACCTTGAAATGAAAGTAGTAAGGGCTCATAGTCCATGCTGCCCTGTAGATAGAGCATTCAGGGAAAACTTGCCCTCTGCCATTCCAGAAACACAGGCAGAGCAGATTTACGGCACCTGCCCAATCCATGGCACCTACACTCAGAATGGCAAATTATCTTTGGGAGTTTGGTGTAAGGTAAATGTAACAGTCTTCCCACCCTCCTTGTGTTTATGACTGAAGGAAAAACAGTAGCAGCACAAAAAGTAAGAGATTCACAGCCTATGCCCTTTCTGGCATTTTGATACTGCACACAGGTACCTCTTTTATTTTTCCAGTAGGACAGAAGTAGTTGAAAAACTCTAATGTTTTAGGTACCTTATACTATGACAATCATTAGACATTTCTCAAGCAATGCCCTAAGCAGGTTTCTGCTTTTCTTCTGGACTTGGTGAAAAGAAATTTTTATTTCTTACCATGTTGCACCCATATGGGTTATGAAGGAAGATGGAGAGCTCTAGCCTGAATGCATCACATATTTATGAATCCCTCTATATACATACCAGCATGCTACATGTTTCCTGACATATAAATAACCTGTGGATCAGATGCAGTTTGGTTACAAGAAAGAAGCAAAATCTGGGGGAAAATTTTCTAGGATGCTGGAAGAAATCTGCGTGTAGATTGGTTATTAACGTGGACTACAATTGTTAATCAAAGAAATGATCATTTAACCCATTTTTTCCAGAGCTTTTATAAAGCTTAGACATTAAAAAAAGAAATCATAGTATGCCATAAGTGAGGCATAAGAGCAATAGAGGTTAACAAAATACTACCTTCTAGAAGTGGTTTTGAATTCAAGTGTGTATCTAATTAGTACGTTACGTAACTATAGTGCACACACCTGGCTTGTCAGTGGGTATGTACATGAATTGCCCCCCTTAGAAATATATCAGAAGAACACTGTTAAGGTTGTAAGGTTGAGCATTTAAAAGATAGAAAATGTCAAAACTGAGGTAGTGCCTGCAGGACTCCTTTGAGAATTCATCTCCTTTATGAACCTGAATTGTGATAAATTCTGCAACTGAGTGATCCTAGTCCTTTTATATCTTTTCTTTTCCTTTGAGAAGTATTTCTCTCTCAGGGCTCAGAGTGCTCGCTGTGGTACGTACTCATTTACAGCCATTGTCCTCATTCTGCGTGTGGCCTCTGGACAAGTTTATTCAAATCCTTCTCTGAAGACAGAAGGCTTCATTTCCTCATAGGATTTCCCACAAGTAACAAGTGTAAATCATCTGCCTGAGTGCTTCAGTGCCACAGATAGGGAAGGTTAAGATACCCGAGTGCCCTGCTTGCTCCACAGCACCGTGTGGAGGCTTCACAAACAGGAACGATGTTATCCCCAAAAATATCCTTGACCAATCAGGACAAGAAACAGAGAGAAGTTAAAATAAAAAGTGTTGCTCATCTAACAGCCCAGTTTGAAGGCCCCAGTTATTCAGATTTCTTAGCAAAATTAACATTCTTTGTATCTTAATACCCCATTTCTAAGATTTCAGTTGTAGACATGAGGACTCACAGCTCCTGCAAATCCAAAGCCAGGGTGCAAATACATCCGCTGTAGCACCCAGTGCTGGGCATGATTCAAGTCTGTGCCCTGAAAGATGATGCTGTTGTAAAGTTCCTCAGATCCACCCATTGCATTGACAGCAGCCACCGGGAGTCCATCCCGAGTCTCTCATTTGGCAAAGGCGAGCAGAGTCCCTTTGTGTGTCCTACCATCTATCACACATCACATCTGCTCTAAAATTGCCAAGTGAATAATAAGGACATTTCATCATATGGCATTTTATGACACTCATGTGAGTCACCTCAGTCTAATCTCAGTTCCTGGAGCTCGTGGAATAGATGACAGCTGCAACAGTTTAACATTTCTAGTGTGGACCATCACATTTTGCCAGTAAGCTGCAGAGCTATGTGCTGGCACAGCTCCTGGGTTCCCTTCCAGTTCTAACAGGAAGTATTTCCTTGACTTCAATTAGTCTTCTAACTAGCCCTTGTCCACTTGTTGCCTTTAGGTCCTTTTCCTCTTTATCAGCTCATTCTAACTTTGTAATTTGCCTCCAGTCTCTTCCTTATTATACTACCCCATTTCTCTTGCTATATCCTCACTCTATCAGACACCTACCCCAATGCTCACCAACTTTACACTTAGCTCTCCTAATTCCTAACGCACAGCTTTCCACTGGGACTGAGGAAATCAGTGAATTCATCATTCTGATCTTTGCATCAGAAATTGTCCTTATAGGAAAGAATCCTTGAATAAAAGCCCACAACTGTCTTAGAAATCTTGTGCAACGTGACATGAGTAGTTACTGCACAAGGGATAGATAAAGCAGTTTGTCAGTTCGATTCAGATTCATGGACAAGTTTTGCATTATGCACAAGTAGGTAAAATCTTGCCGCCTCTGCAATTTCTACCAACTTCAATGAAACAGGGATTTAGTGTCTACTTTTATGAACAAAAGGCAAAAATCTGTAAGTCAGGAGCCTTTAAATGCCAGACTCGAAGCTAAACAAACTGTGCTCCTGCCTTTTGTAGTTTTCCTTTTCAAATCTGAGATTCATACACGTTATGCACTCTCACAAGTTGAGCATTTTTCTCTTCTACATTATAAGGTTTCTGACAAGAAGTTCTTTTTTTGTTGTTATTACCTCAGCAGAGACCTTGCTTGAGAGAGTTGCTGCCCTCAAAAATCTGCAAAATAGCATGGCCTCTGAGGGTTACATGTTGTCATATTTGCCATGAATTCACACAAAAATAATCAAACATATATCACAAAGAGAGAATTTACTTAGTTTTGTCAGAAGTCCTCAGAGCTAATAATCTGAAGCAGTTTGGAAACCTGAACCTGAAGTCCTGAAGACCGTTTTCTTACTTCTTGGTAGAACTGTGACTTGTTTGCTACGTATAGAACTGCATTGCCATGACAGCTATAAAATCATCTGACAGGTGAATGGGCTTCATGCACAAGAGAACTAATGACATAGATGAAGAATTAGTGTTCTTGAAGGTAACAACTGAGCCCAAGTTTTGTATATCCCAACCAAGTACATCACCTTTGCAAGTATCACCTCTGATATCACATAGGGCCTTCATCTAGAAAGTAAGGAATTCAATATAATTCCCTTCTAAGCCTGAGGAGGCTTAAAACCCTATCCCACCACCTAAAAGTGGATCACCAATGGCTAAACAGGGAAAGTGAAGAAGTGAGGTAAAGAGCATTTTGCACTTCACCCACTAAATCACTTTGCAAAAAAAAAAAAGGGACTTGAAACGACTTCACTCCATGGCATTCTGCTTAACCAAGACCAATTGTTTTCCCACATCTGGCCACTTGTGTTTTCCTCCACCGCAATTGTTTTCCCCTGTCAAATCACACCTGGGAAAATTTCCACATGATTGCTTCAAAACAACAACAGGAAAAGTTGGATTTTCACAGTTCATTCGTACAACTAATTATCTAACGGAATGCATATATTTGGCTTATCACAAAAGGGCACAAAACCAAAACAAAGCATTAACTTTCCAATACGCATGAGGAAAGAGTTCGTGTGTGTGAATATGCTTCTGTGTATCTTTTAATCGTGCTCCAGTTCTTGGAGAAGAAACCCTGCAAAGGGCCTATTTGCATATCAAAGGCCACTGTGGTGAAATATGTATAAGTTGTGGTTGGGGTAGCTCTGTCTTTGCCACAAAAGACAGACAGGCAAAATCTCTGGGATGTTATCTATGTAAAATGATCAAGGCCTGATCCTCCTTCACATGAATGCTTGATTTGGCAACATGAAAGAACTTAAAAATACATACAAATGACAATTTGGTTTCACTGCCAGGACAGTAGGAACAGGAAAAGAGGGACTGATTGTGACCCAAGTCCTATGTGAACAGAGTTGGTTCTTTCACAACTGTTCACTAAAGCGTGTTTACATGGCTCTCTGCGGGCAGGTGAGGGGGGTTGCCAAGAGCTGGAGAGCCTTCCACAGGGCTGCAGCATGGACTTGGTCAGGTTTCTTGACTTTGCTCCAGTCTGAGACTCAGCAGCTCTATTGTGTCTGAACTTTCATTACACTTCACTAAAGAAAAAAGTCCTGCTTTTTAAGAACTTTGTTTCTGAAAACAATGTTTTAACCTTCCTGGAGCCTTCTTAGTTGTTTTTTTTAACGCAGTGCCCATTACAAAGAGCTGTTTTCTTCAGTCACACACATGGTGATAATTAGCCATCAGGCCCCAGTGGGAATACCCACATTTAACTTATAACACCCCCCTGGAACCCCTCCTCCGCTTCCCATAAGATTCCCTATGCCAATCCTATGTCACTTTCCTGCTTCTGCTGCGGGGGCTCACACCCTGTTGCACAAGGATATAGTGAAACCCGCCACCAGCACTGAAGGAGTGCAGGGTTTCTGATCCCAGGCTTCTGTTATTGGGGGTCTAAACAATATCTCCTCTTCTGCTGCAGCAGTCAGGCTCCACTGGGCAGCTCAAACACTCCAACCCCCTCCTCGTTGCTCAATCAAACCACAAAAGCCCTGTCAGGGGGTGCATTCATTACCTTAATCTGCAACATGTGTAGGAGGGCAGATTCCACAGTCTGTAGTCACTACACCTCTGCTCAGGCCTGATTTAGAAAGCTTTTCAGCACAGTCCACTGAGATCCTTTCTTGGTTGTCCTCTTCCACCTGCCAGCAGCACAGCAGTAACATTTCTGGGTTGGCTTAGAGCATCATCTCATTGTCTGAGTGTGCTATGGTGGGTTCACACAGATAAATTCACTGGCAAAAGGACTTGGTGGCCCAAGTCCTGAAATCCCAATGTTTCCCAAGAAGCTGTCTAAGCCTTGCCTGAGCAAGAACCATAGGTCTCCAAGGAAAGGAGCAGGGGTGAGGAACCTAGCATGAAAAGGAGGGGCATGACAACAAGAGTTCAGAGGTCGCAGTTCCTCCAAACTGACCTGAAAGTTCTTTGCTCTCTTCAGTTTGGATTAAGTGGTATTAAGAATTACGCCACAGCCATATGCCAAAGACTGTCCCAGAGGTCCTTTCACACCGGCTGCAATAGGTGCAGCTGCTGCGTGGCAGGTACCTGGAGTGACAGGATCAGGACACATATCTCCTACGTCATGCACACAGGCTCCCCAGTAATCAAATGATAGCTGGGATCCATCAGCCTCCTCCATTCACATAAAACTCTACCCCAACCTTCCTTTAAAAGGAAAAGAAGGGGCATGAGGGGATTTCCATGAGGGAGAAATTAAGCATTTGACTCCAGCTGGCGGTTGTGAGCCCTCACCCTGTGATGCTCTGAAAAGAAGGATTTAAAACAGTCCCCCCTTCTGCTCTTCCTCCACCACACGTGCATTTCCTGCTGTACAATGTAGGGTGCTGTCATCCCCTATCCAATCATCTGAACTCTTGCAAATTTTACTTAATACAATGACTTCTTATTTTTTCTCAAGGATCTGGCACCCACTTTGGGAGCAGGAGCAGGTACCTTCAGCCACATGAAGATCCAGTGACTGCTCTGCTGCCAAACACTTCTGTATCAGCATCCTCACCTTTGTGCCTCACTCTACCGCATGGGTTTTCAGGGTCAGTAAGGACAGTGTCCTCTTACGTGTGCTTATCCAGACAGCATATTAGTATAGCAGCAACTCTAGTTTGGCTTTTACTCCAGCGTACACAGAAAGAAACTACTTTACCAGCTGGGCGCTCTCAGCTTCACAGGGACACACAAAGAAGTGCGTATCTCTGGTACTGGCAAGAGCACGAGCCGTAC
>NW_010238090.1:10093-10374 GCF_000690775.1 Eurypyga helias | reverse complement strand
GGGGGGAGGGGGGAAAGGGTGCGGGTGCAAGTTTTTCCGAGATAAAAGACCACTAAGTGGCAACGCACACCTCCATCAGAATTTGATGAGAACAAAGCAATATTTTTTTGGACAGAAATCCCTAGAAGTTTTTGGGGGGAGGGGGGAAAGGGTGCGGGTGCAAGTTTTTCCGAGATAAAAGACCACTAAGTGGCAACGCACACCTCCATCAGAATTTGATGAGAACAAAGCAATATTTTTTTGGACAGAAATCCCTAGAAGTTTTTTGAGGAATGTTTATG
>NW_010238090.1:0-10000 GCF_000690775.1 Eurypyga helias | reverse complement strand
AAAAAAACCTACCACATAAAACCCCCCATCAGTTACCCCCAAAACACCACTAACAAAACCTGAAGATGTAACAGGCCCAGGCAGCCCTTTAGGCAATGCTGTGGACAACCTACAAAACAGTCTATTTCCAGCAGCTCCCCAGCCCGTACCGTACCTTCTTCTTTCAGCTGGTCTCACCACACTCTCCTGGCACCTAGGGCTGGCAGGCCTGTATTCCTCTACCCTTCCTCTGCAAGTTCAAAAGCTAGCGACCTTGGCGCTGGCTAATGCCTAGGGAGATCCGAGTGGCAGAACTTACACGTGGCAAGTCACCTGCCTGAAGAGGTTTGTTTGCAGGGGAGTACAGCACTGCTGTACCCAGTTTCCCACGCCTAGTTTCTCCTCCTCCCCTGAACTTTGTTAGTACTTAAGCGTAAAGGATGCACATTCCTCTTTTATTCCTCATCTCTTGCACCATTTGTCGCTACTCTCCTCACTCTCGAGATCTGCTACACTGATTTTACTAATCCATGACACACTGCATTGCCTCCTCCACCCGTTTTTCTCCATGGCCTCCATCCCCTCCTGCCAGCTCACCACCAGCGAGGAGCCCCTCACCCAGCTGCACTTCCACCCACCCACCCACCCACTCGCCAGGCAGGCAGCACGCACTCCCACGCAGCCAGCCACATATCCACCAGCCTGTTACAACTCCCTATTGTCCTGGTACCTCTGCTCCATTTAGCCTCTACACCCACCCAGCAGCATGGGGCCACAAAACAGTGGATGTGTAGTAGAGCATGCCCTGGGAATGCTCTTGGTCAGCAGCAGGGAAGAGTAAATGAGGAAAAAAAATGCTTCAGAAGCAAAAAACATGTAGGAAAGGGGAAAAACTAGAGAGAGAATGAGAGAACTGCTCATTATTACATTAGCAAACCTAAACTATTTATAAGCACTACATCTATCTATCGCTTCAATTACATGTTTCCAAATGAGGCTGTAGCAAGATATCCACAATTATTACTGAAATGCCATTTTTACATTAGCCCAACAGTTGTGCGCGTTCTTCACAAAATGCAATAAGCAAACCACCAATTTATTATTTTCTGTAAATTACAGATAAATCAATCTAAAAACCCCTTCTGCAACAGATTTGATTTTTAACCCAGAATTCCTATTTCCTTAGAACAGCACAAGCTGCAGAGAGCATCCATTTCCCTCCTATCTCCTCTTTTAGAGAGCTTTTCTTCACCCATTCTGTTTAGTCTAAGGATGCTCAGAGAAAGAAGTGACATTAAAACAGCTTGTTTAACTTGCTTGGTAAGACTCTGTTATTCTTTCCTCCTCTTCCCCTCCCCTTTTTTTTCCATTTGTCCTTTTGTGAAGCTCTTCCTTACAGCCCCTTAAGGCTATCTGCTCCGCTCTCTTTTCTGTCACTGCGCCCTTTGCCTCTTGCTTCCTTAGCTGTGAGAAACACTGGAGGTGATGTCTGCAACCCCCTGGATGGGCTTCCTTCATTTGGAGAGAGCAGAACAGAGGCTGACCAGCCCCAAGCTGAACCTGGCTGTTCCTCATACTTACGGGGTCACCCCAAGTCATCGTGTACCATGGTTTGGGGACCACCCACATTGTACTCTGGAGCCCTGCCTGTTCCCCCATCCGAACATCCCTTACACCCAGGTATTTGCTATCCTGCTCGCTCCTTCCCTCCCTTGCTGGTAAGACCAGCTTTCTTTCCAGGCCTCCTTTCCTACGTCATCATTGTGAGCAATACTTTTCCCTTCCCACAAAAGGAAGCTTTAAAACCCACAAACTTTGTCTCCAGACTTCATGGAGAAGGAAACTGAGGCAGGAAGAGGTGCCATACCTTTTCCATAGTCAAGCAGACCTTGCTGAGCAGGTCTGAACACAGATCCTTAGAGGTGCTGATTTGCTATTGCACATTTTAGTTTGCTAGAGATGTAGCTGTGGTCTAAACATTCCCTCTCACCACATGCCATTTCCCTGCCTGTGCTTTTAAAAGTTTAAGCCACATGCAAACTATAATCTATTCTAGGACAAACATTTTTTTTCCAAATTAAACTGTTACAGCAACAGAAGTTGCTTGAAATGGTCGTGCAGAAGCCACCACAGACACTCCCCGCTATCAAACACTTCTTTTCCATCACTCTCCACACGAAGAGCAGCAGCAAGTCTCCATATCAGATGATGACTTCGGGATTAACGCTAATTATTAAAGTTGATGAAATTTTAATCAGCCAAAATAAAGACTAAAATCTGTACCTGAGCTGCAACAGCACTGTAATTCACTACTTCAACACACAGCACTGGTGTAAGTCACAGGGAAGCGCAGAAAAACGCATAACTACCCCACGGTAAGGCTGCTGCAAGCTCCCACCACTGCCCACAGCCTAGCGGTCACCTAGCAGCCCCTGGCCAGCCCGCTGGCTGGCCTAGCCCTTGTGCCAGAGGTGCACTGTCTAGAGACCAGAAAACAGCAATCAGCCTTCAGTTGGCTGACCGCAGCCCCCTCGGAAGAGTCACAAGAACAAAGTGGTTCCAAGCAGTGAGCCCCAGACACTTCAATCAGCTCGGAGATGTGCTGTCCCCCTCGTAGCTGCTTCTCTTGCCTTCCCTCAGGGCAGCTGGGAGCCTCAGCTCCCCCGTACCGCTTCACGACATGCTCACCCTTGCAGAGCACCAGCAAGCTGTACCCCAGCCGCCACCTGAGCTTTGCGCGTCCTGCTGCAGTGGTCTAGGCACAGCAGAGGAGTCCCACGCTCGGGGCATCCTCCTGCTCAGCTAGCCAGACTTCTGGCAGGATCCTCCTGCTCACATCCCCCTCTGGGGGAGGATGGGGGATTCAAGCTTGCATTTAGCAACCACCAAACAATATTTCATTCTCAATGACACTCTTAAACAGAGAATTAACCCATTCCTGATCCTGGGATTCCTGTGGAAAGGGATGCACCCTGGTAACCTAGAGTAGCTAGGTACTGAAAACTAAACATCTCAACACAAAAGTGAGAAGCCTTCCGCACCTGCCAGGAACAGGAGCTGTCTTTTGCTGCAAAATTATGATTTAATTCATCAATTGAGAAATGTTCCATCTTCCCACCCCGCAAAGTTGTATATTCGGTTACAGCATTAAGTCCTGCCTTCCTGTCCACTTCCATCCCTTGCTGCCTGTTACTTCAAAAGCAGTCCTCAACATCTACCTGTGATTGTTGTCCTGTTGCCAAGTCTGTGCTCAAATCCTCCTCACTCTGACCTGACCTTCAGGACCTCGTCTGAATTCTAAGGTTTGCTCTATTGCAATCCCAAACACTTTTAACACCCCTCTGGCATTCCCTTTGAGCTGTAAATATTGCTTTAACTCAACAGAGCTACCCGGCCATATTGCTAGAGGGGTGCCTGTCCTACAACTCTGTCCTCATTTTGTATTTACCTACTGCCATTTCTGCCTGTTCAAGAAAACATCCTTCTTCAACTCACGACAGCACAACATTTCACTCGGCGTCTTACAACTGGCAAAGTCTTTGTGAGTTCAGATATTTGGTCACCCTTTCCCTGCCTTTGAAGCCATGCTAATACTCTGCTTTCTTGATCAGTCTTCCACCGCTATCCGTTCTCTTCTCACCTCCTGCCCACAAGGAAATACACACAACTCAAAACAAGGTATTATTAAAATTAAAGAGAAAGCAAAACAAGTATGTCCTGTGTTTACGCAAGTGTTATCTACATGTTTGCATGGTCTGACTATACCCAATCACCCACACTTTTCGACAGACTTCGTAATTCAGATCACCAGCTTTCTTCGGAAGGGAACTTGCCATCTGGGGTTTACTTGGAGAATGTGATGCCAATCCCTGAATTACTATTAAGTGTTCAAAAGCAAAGATTAGGACCCAGATATCAATCTACGTTTTCACACTACAACCACTGTAACCCACCGTAAGACCACGTCGTTATAACTATGGCAGGAGCTTGGATTTTGGTTTATCAGTTTATTTTCTGCTGGATCAGCCCTACCAGCCAGCTTACTATGTGGGTGGCACGAAAGGCAGCAGGAAAAAGCGTCCAAAAGTGGGATGTCCATGACTGGCAGCAGTGCGGATTCATACGAGATGAAAGTGAAAGAGCAACTGCAGCCAAAAGCCTAAGGAACTTGCCTTGTAGTTAAGGACACTGCTGTAAATTTGTGCCGAAGAAGAGGACAGCAAAATCTGACTGCAAATGTGAAGGGAGGATAATCTGATTCTTACATAAATATTTTGAGAGTGAATTCTTTCAAAGTTATTTTAAAGTCATTTTCAGTGATAGTATGTTCTAGCTCTCTGCATGCCTACTTCCAATAGGTCTTTCTTCATCTGATTTGACTAAATAATCAAGGACAATATTTGCTCATTCTGAGATTACTGAAGATGTGAGCTGTGCATCCCAAGGACAGGCGTTTTTTACATTATTCCAAGAACGTTCAGTACATGGCACAGGTGCCAAGAGCACAAAACTATGGCACTGGCAGGTCCTACAGACATTCAGTTTATGTAACTATATCAAAAATCAATCCATCAACAAACTTATTTTAAAATCAAAACTTGATGCAGTACAAGCTGGACACGGTGAAATAAACGTCAGAGTTCACAGGTCTGAATCAGAGCCCAAATGTCTCCAAGAGGACATCATTATCTGTTCCACTAGTTATAATTAACTGTGACAGTAAATACACATAATTAACAATTATTAACAAGACACACACACACAAAGTGAAAACTATGACGTTTGCTTAGGCCAAGCAGCGAAAGGTAAAGCGGCCTCAGCACTGCCCCTCTCAATCCAGCCTTGGTAACTGTGGGGCAGCAGCTCTCTCCATGCCTGGTGGGCGAGACGTTTGCTGGGACACTGCAGCAGCAGCGCGGGGGCTGAAGAGGCATGCCAGTTTGTTCGAGGGGAGCATCACACTGACATTTGGGCAGCTGGCACTTTAAAAATCTCCCAGATGACGCATGTCATGAAACTTTTGACTAGTTCTTCACAGGCAGCATAAGCCTATCACCAAGGAAGGGCTGCGTATGGCTGAATCAAGGCAGGCTGGACACAAGCTTACAATGAAACTTGGAAAATAAAATTCAAAATAAAGAAGAAAGTTGGGATGGCTCACACCAACAATGAGAAGCCGATGTTCACGCTGAATAAAGCCTCACTTCAAGCGGCTGTGTCTAGCATGTGGAAAATTGCACATGACCAGTAGGTGAAAGAAGCAAGCGTACACTTCTTCACTGACTACGATTTCAGCCTTGGCCCAAACCATCCTTTGCCTTACCCAGGAGTGCAGATTACCTTGCATCTTGGGTTGCATCTCTTACTAAAAGACAGCTCTTAAGAGACAGCTCATTTCTTTACCTTTAGGGAATGTCTGGGAAGACTTTTCATTAAAATGCTAATAGAACAATAAAGTTTAACACCGAATTTCCCCCATTTGAGTTCGAAAGCAAATGCTTTGGTCTAATTCCGATCAGAACACTGCATTTTTTTTTCATTAATGTTTTATTCTGATGTATTTATTATTGAGGAGCCTGTGAGGAGCCGCATTATATTCAAGAATGAACTGAAATGAACTTTGAAGCAAGAAACAAAGCCTGTCTATGCAAGGGAGCAAACTGCGTAAGGAATTAAGAGATGAGGCTTACTGCATTTCTGAGTGGTTCGTCACTGTAATCTAGCAGTATTCTGTTGTTCTTGGGGCTACTAACTGCACTTACCCTTTGGTACACTTTATTCCGTGTATTCATTAAACAAAAAGGCATCACCACTTAGCGAGCACATTCGTGATGTTTCCTAGACTGGCTCTGGGTTAATCTACATACTAATGCAAGAGGACACATTCCGCAATACAAACAAGCCCTGTGTCACGTTGAGTTACGTGTTCCCTGGCTTTACCCAGTGTGTGGGAGGGCGCAGGCTCGGTACAAAGCTACTGCTACCCGAAAAACCAGGGCAAGAATGCTTCCAGCTTCCATCGTCCTTGTCAATCAGTAACAACCGAGGATGAAAGAAATGCTTAGCTTAAAACTTGTCTTTCTCAACATAGCTGCAGATCAGCAGTGCCCAGTACCGCTTTTACTTCACTGCTGCGATGGCCCAGAGATGTAATCTGCGGGCCAGCCGTGCAGAGCCAAAGTACACGACGAGATTTAAAGAAGATTCAAGTCGCCAACACATCTTCCCTTTGCTCCACCCAGCTCTCTTGGAGCACTCTTCAGGAGCAGCGGGTTGCACACCCTCAGTAACTGAACTCTTAAAGACACCGCCATCCAGGCACTCGCACGCGCACAGCCACATGGCATTTCCCCCGGTAACCCTCTCCTTGCCTCTGCCTTTTCTCACCCATCCATTCACATTACAGACGCTGGGACAGAGCCCAGACTCTCCGCCTGACATCCACAGTGCTGCCCCCGTGCAGGAGCAAGAATATACTGTAAAGTTAGGAGGAAAAGGGAATACAGCATGCACGTCCATTCTGTTCTGTATAGGGAAGGAATCCACATCCTCCTGTGTCACCTGCCCTTACGTGAGAAATTTCTTTTCTTCTGGTTCTCATTATAGTTTTAATGAAGCAAGGAAAGCTTATTTAAAATCATTCTACTACAAATGAGCTAGCTTTAAAAAAAAAAAAAAAATAAAAGGCAGGCATTACTGGAGGTGAGCTTCCCAGCCAACTCTCCAAGACCCTATTTTTACAGAATCCACAGGGAGCACAGTACCGGGGAAGCCAGATCCCTGCTTGCAGGACACAGCCGGACAGCACAGAGAGCCCGACACGACTGACTGGCTTCTGGTGCGGCGGCGAAGGGCAGCTCTGCCCGGTGCCACACCAAGGGCTGCAGGGCTGGTGCAGGAGAGGACAGGAGCATCCTTCCTCCCGAAACTGCAGGAGCAACCCCACACAGGGTCCTGGCATCTTCTGTCCTGGGCATCGATTCTTACCAGCCCTCCTGCTCTCCTCAGCCTTTCCCATCAAACTTCCGTGCCAAAATTCAGTCCTTTCTCTTACCAGCTAGGGACGCGGTCACTGGCAGAAGGACGCTCGTGCCGCTCGCGGTGGGGCTGTGCCCACGGCAGGGCGCAGAGGCAGGGCTCACACCGCGCTTCCTGCGGCGACAGCAGCAGCCGGCCCACGGGCCAAGCTCTGGGTGCTGGGGAGGACAGGCTGGCCGTGCCCCAGAGCCCAAGCCTCAGAGACCACCCTAGCTTCCCTGGCAGAGAGAGAAGGAACTGTCGGGCTTTGCCACTGATGCTGGAAAAATAGCAGACGTTCCCAAAGCACTGGAAACCAGACCTGGGAGAGAATGGTACAACGTGCTTTCCTAATCTCCCGAAAACTGCCTTTTCATTTCAAAGATTTCCAAAATTAAAGCTCTAACTACAAACACCCCCATCACCTTTCCATCTCAATTACTGCACAAACAGTCCTCCAGAACTGTTAGAGCTACATGAAAGGAAAATAAGCACACGAAGAATTTGAATAATGCCCGTGTCTAAAGGTTACTATCTCAACAGCACATACCCCAGCACTTGTGAATCAGGAGGCTCGTTCAGGTATAAATCTCCCCAGAAGACTGTCTGTTAGCACCTGATGACACCTCCATTGGTTTTTAACCCTCCACACCCACTTAAGGTCACTTAATGTCAAAGCACTAACACCACAACCCAAAAATCAGTGCAGGTTTTTTCTGGCTGACACAAGTTTCAAGGCGTTCGAAATTGTGCTTTTAACAGAAAAAGAAAAAAATCAAAATCAACCCGAACCCCAAACCATTTATTAGTTTAACAAAATCTCAGCTGGCACTGACTAGACATAATCTTATACAGGTCTTTTGTCTCTGCCTGAACTCCTCGGGTATATAGCACTCTTTGCTGTGATAATTGGTTTGGCTGTCCATTCCACCCATCAGGTGATAGAAAACTATCAATCAGACTAAATGCAATGTGAGAGAAGTCTCTTTAGCCAATTAGTTGGTAATGAGAACATTAGCCACAGTGTCTTCTGCAGAGGGCACCTTAGCAATTCCAGCGGAGCCCGCAAAGATGACAGTTCTATCTGTATGATTAATAGTGAGCGTATGACACTACAGGAATTCTACACAGTTGTGTAAAATCGGGGAGAACGATCCACTTTACGCTGTTAAATATTTTAAGAGACACAGATGATTTTATATTACATCCTAATACATACACTTAGTTTGTGTCTTGAAATTAACTCCCCTGCACCAAGAATAGTTTT
Source organism: Eurypyga helias (assembly GCF_000690775.1). Taxonomy (NCBI): domain Eukaryota; kingdom Metazoa; phylum Chordata; class Aves; order Eurypygiformes; family Eurypygidae; genus Eurypyga; species Eurypyga helias. The sequence goes on along the minus strand of NW_010238090.1, from coordinate 1,737 downwards.
TAAAGCATTTGGAGTTCTCCAGACAAGAGGAATTGTACAAATTCAAGTAACTGGGAGCAGCAATTAAAGAATGACACGATTCCTCTTTATGCCGTGTGGGTTTGAACACCAAGAAGGCAAAGCTAAGCCTGTTTCTCACCTTTCACCTCAAATACGTTCTTTTCACTCTACAGAAAGTGGCCAGCTTCCGATCTGGCAGGTCAGGAACAACCACCTGTGTAACATGCAAGGCAAGGGGAAGTCAGTATGTTTTTCCCAGAAAGATTTTGGGACAGAGAGCGTGATCACACACGTGCGGGTATATTCAGATGTGCCCTGATCTCATTGGGATGGCACCCCAAAGCCGTTCAGATCAACCGTAAAGCAAAGAGAACTGCGTAATCTGGACCAGCTGGACCGTGGCACCAGCGCGGAGGGGATTCGAGCATCACCGCATGCAGAACTGTACCACCAGCCACAGGCACCACTGACCTGTCAGTGGCCTTTAAAACACCGGTAGGATACCACCAAACACCAGCCCCCTGAGCTGATGGGCCACACGATCCAATGCAAAGTGTCTCTATTGCTGGGTTGCACAACAGTTTATCTGCACTACAGAAAAAAAAAAAAAAAGAAAAAAATCATACCAGCACCTGAATTGATTTAGTTACACCAGTGGGAAAAAAAACCCTTTCAATTGGCATGCTGCAAGGCTGTATTCCAGAGCAGCCTAATTGGAGTTAATTGCCAAACCAACTTAAACAATTCGAGTTTCCCGTTGTGCCAGAAGGATGTCTGTATGAGAAGTCTACAATGGGGCAGCTATTGATACATCTATTTATTTACACCGCAGGCTTGCCTAGCACAAACAAAGCCCGAGTGCGTTATGTTGGGGCAGAAAAAGAAGGGAAAGGCAGGAGAGATTAGCAAACAGCGCGGTTATGAGAAGTGACAGGGCAATCAATAAGCTCCAGGTTCAGAGGGTAAATTGAGCTGACAAAAGTCAGCCTTAGCCGGCATACCAAAATTTCATTGGTATAAATCCTCTGTGGAGAAGGAAGGAGTAATGTAACCACTAGGATGATCTGAACCTATTTTTCTTCTCTAACTACCCTTCCAAACTGCTATTTCTTCCTTAGCCCTTCCTCTTATTACAGCTTTCTTAAGCTTGAAACACGCGGCAAATTTCAGCTGGAATATATTAACAAGTGCTTAGATACCATGGTGATAGGCACATTATGAACACCACGCAACACGACAGCTGAGAGAGACAAACTGGTTTTGCACACAGTGAATTTTGTACAAGAGAGTTAAAACGTATCTGCAAAAAAAAAACCCCACACACCAGTCTTCATGGGAATTTTACAAAGGCAGTAAAACATAACAGGCCTGTCACGCAAACTCACACCTTTGGTGAGTGAACAAGCCAAAGAAATAAGAAATCTTGAGCACCATTGTACAGAGATCTCAGTGACTTAAAGCAAGCAAAAACAAACTTTCAGATGCGCATGGACTTTCCTAAGCAAGCCCTGTATGTATAGCGGTGGTCACTCTGGGGTAGGTTACCAGTGATGGTCGATGGTTGCTCTGGGGCAGGCCGCCAACCCAGTTTCACCCAGGAGGGCACTAAGTGCCAGGAGCTCGCTCCGCACCAGCTCACCCAGCAGCCAGGGCAAGCAGCTGGCAGGAGCAGGCAGAGAAGGGAGACTGCTGTGGGTAGCCCAGGCGAGCTCAGTGTCAGGGTCCTGGCTGCCAAGC
>NW_010238089.1:21705-27593 GCF_000690775.1 Eurypyga helias | reverse complement strand
TCTCTCCAGTTTCGAGACAAGGATAGATACAACCATGTAGATACTAATATACAAATACATATTTAAGATCAACTATCTACATGCAGATAGAAATCTTACACTGGATACCTAAAATAATTTTGGCCAGGACAGAGAACTTAAACACCATTGTGCAGCAACAATTCTACAGCCATTTCAGTACATATACAGTTTTGGCAAAAACTCTATAAAAAGTAACTAATAATATATTGCCAAAGGGAAAAAAGGTAGCAGATATTAACAAATATAAAATCATATGCACAAAGCCAATTCAAGAACCTCTCCAATAAATGTATTTTAAAACATAGCTTTGTAAGTATATTAACATATTCAGATTTTTAAATATAATGAGAATCCCAAAAATCTGGTAAGTATCTTTAAATTCAGCCTTCTACAGAAGTGTTCTTTCAGGGAGAAGGGTATGAGAACTAAATCCAAGCATTTAACTAAAAAAATCTTGGAAATTTCATTAATATTCACTTTCATTTTTGTATTACTGCAGGATAATTATTAATACTTAAGTATAAAAAGCGCAATTAAAAGTTCTGGCACAGATTATAATTTTTTATTATGCCATTTATACTGGAACAAGCAACTGTCACTTTTCATTTTTCCACTGTGCTGTGAATTTCACTGTGCATAATGACTGCCAGAAAAGACCAAGTTATAACACTGATACTACTGAAGTGAACTCCTTGCAAAAAGACTACCTATGCAGTATCAGCATTAATTCATCACTGAATTTATTGATAAAACTACATATCTTCAGGGATTTGACTCTTCATTCCACCATTCCTCACAACTAGCAGTGAGGACTACAGGAACAGATTTTTTTTTTTTTTTTTTTTTTTTAAAGACACCTTTGTATTAAACTAATAGCTCATTAGATATGAAATAAAAAACTGGAGTCAACACATCACTTGAGAACTTCAGTGTCAGTAAGAAACTTCAGTAGAGAACAGTGCTTAAGATAAATAAAATACCTCCTTTTTTTCCCTGCAGAAAATGTTTGAACATTCTAAGCTTCACAAGGATGCTGCACATACAGAACCTTGAAGACAGTAACCGCTTCCAGGGTTTGTTTTTAGGATAAAGTAACCATGTTAGAAAAACGGTTATCCCATAACAAGAGGTGCCAGAAGAAATTCTGTAGCAAATAATGAGATGGATAGACTTTGACTGTTACTATTGTTTTTCTTTTAATGTTATCATCTAATTTAAAACTGGACTCAGACCAAACAAGTCTAAAAAACACAGCCCAGCAAGAAATATCAAGTTTGGATTTTTTAGTTCCAGATGCCTAAAATACACTAAAGTCCACCTTCCCTATTACCACAAATATTTCCGAGCAATGTGGGTGTGAAGCACAAGGGAAGCAGCAGCTGGAGGCTGAGAGACAGCTGAGCATCTGGTGGAAACGATTTCTAACACCGTGCCGTAACACGTGCCACCCATTATAGAGATCATTCACTTCACAGAAGTAGCACGTGCTGTTTGCTAGGATCTAGTTTGAAATGCTGAAAACTCCCGTGGATGAAGCGTGCGGTATCTTTGGAAGAAAAAAAACCAACCCACAACCCTGAAACACGCTCTCAAGCAGCTTGAGATGCACTAAGAAGTCCTGCACACAGACTCTCAGCAGAGCAGCCCACGGGACTACCAGTGAGTAATCATTACAGCAGCATGACACTGAGCTAAAAGCAGAAAAATGTAAATGCCATTTCCCCACAGAGAAACAACCCTCTCGTTCATTTTTTTAAAAGATTTTATGAAATGCAGAGAGAGATCTCTTCTCTTCAGGTAAAGGAAGAGATGTGGAACAAGGGAGATGCTTTCTCCAGTCTATTCATATTCGCAGTTGAAAGACACCACAGCAAGTGGAGGAATGATGACAAACAAGACAAGGTGTGAACGCTAAATAACCAAGGGAGAAGTTCTAGGGGGGGAAAAAAAAAAAATCTTGCTTTTTATTCGGTAACATGTTGTTGAAAGATTAGTTTTGAGGAATCGGGTAAGACTCAGTCAAATACTTCCCTAATTTTGATGTAAACATGAGAAAAAAGAGTGAGACTAATACATGTCATGCCTCTTGTACATCACAAAGCAGCTAAAACGAGCTCTTTCCAGGTTCAACAAACAAAAAGTTTAATCTAAAGTCAGGAAACTGACTGCTGGAGCCAGTGCACAAATACTACAGAGCTCCCAGAGCCCCACCAGTGTTTCAGTCCTGATCTGCATATAGTCACCTTCTGGGTTTGGCATCCCTGATTAACTTACTTTCACCTCCCAAAACTGCCAAAGGTCTGTACTGCTGGAATACTTACTCGTTTTCTTCTTAACACTACTCAATTAGGAAACTGTTAAACAGCTTTCAGCTGCAGACATTTATTTTTTCCTTAAATCTATGGGTGACGCATTAGTAAGAAAATACATTTTATCAACAAGGCCTCTTAAACAACACATTAAAGATTATAAAGCTGTATAAAATGTTTACAAAGATTCTTGTTAAAAGCTTAAAATGTTCATTTCGCTTAGCCATTAAAAAAAGCAAACAATATTTATTATACATTAAGCACTACTATGCCCTGAGGTTTCTGCTTAGAGCTCTCACATGTAAATGCAACTGATAAAATGGATATGACTTGTTAGTCAAGGCAGAAGCAGCCGTTAGGGAAATGTTTCATCCTCTCTGGGACACAGCACAGTATATCCTTCTGCTTACGGAGAATCAGTTCCTGGGAGGACGTTTAATTAGCTGCGAAGACATCCAGGAGGTACTCATTTTACAAACTGAATAATGCAAACAGCTCGGGTAACACTATACATGGAGAGCCACAAAGGTGACTTCCTCGCTGCACAGTAATGGAAAGTCTCAAGGAGAATGGCAAGGAAAAAAGGTGTATGCAGATGCTGTGCCACCACAGGCAGGTCCAAATTCAAGATCTCAAGGGAACAGTGTCTTTTACTTAAAGCAGAGTTGCTTTACCAGTAGTTTTACATGCATTAAGTCACAAAACTGTATTTTTCATCCACTCTCTATTACTGTTTCATACTACCTCACATGTTTTTGTCACGGCAGGTTTGTTTCCCTCCTCCTGCACAATCCATTCGCCTTTTCCTTTTAAGCCAACAGCTAGTAAAGTCCAGCCTTAAATATGTTCCTGGAAATGGTAATATTGGAGGTGCCCCAACTAAATATTTCTCTTCCCCACCAACAAGTTTATGCACAGTAACACATACCAAATAGCCAAACTCACAGTCCTTTCAATTCTCCATGAGAGGAAAGCAATTTCCTGAGTGCCATGTCTATCTGCGCCAGAGATGCAAATGATCCAGAGCCATCAGACAGACCAGGGTTGAATCTTCACTTGTAAACACAAGAAAAAAATCACATCAGAGAAAGAACAAGTGGTATTTTCCTCTTAGCTTGCCTTTGCCCCTTTCTCATAGTTCTTGCTCCTTCAAATACAAAATGTAAATATAAATAAGTAGCAGGCAATTTTTGTACACAGTTACGTTTCTGTCTGGGATAAGCACAGCACATCAAGATTCACACAGAAAGGACAGCAGGAAAGGAAAACAAGTGGGAGAAAGAAAGAAGAAACTAACTACACACCACTATGTAGCACTTGTCATTTTTCATAAAGAGAGCATTATTCTATCATGTTTCTATAGCTGATGGAGAGTTTAGAAGAAAACACTAGTCCCAAGTAAAGAGCAGGATAAGTTTGTAACAGCTAGGAAGGAAAAACGAAGATTTCACTGACAAAGAGAGTAAGATAATAATCACCACTTGGACAACTGTGATCCCCAAATTCCAGTAAATGGAGGTGAAGGAAGTAGGAAGTTTTTCTTTAAATCCTCTTTTTTTTTTTTTAAGTTTTTTCTACAAAAAGGCTCTGAAAGTTGACCAAACACTGACAAACTCAGAGCTGCTTTAAGTTTTCCAGTGTTTTGGCTGGACTTCAGCGCTAGCAATCCTGCTTGGCCCAGCAAAACTCCTTTCTCCAGAACCAAAGTACCAAGGAGTACATGCTATAAGCTGCCTAACACAGCTCCACAGGACACAGCGATCAGTGGACATCCCCCTTCTACCTCCCCAGGATATGACGGCACTGAGTTTCGTCAGTCACTAGCAGAGAGAAAATACGGCACTGCTGCCCCACAAGCCCTTCAAACCAGGACAGGCCAGCCTTACCACCAAAAGCAGCAGCCAAATAATATGCTCCCCCTCCCCAACTGTCAGCCATAGAAACAGACAGGCTGAAGAACTGATCTGGATTTAGAATCATAGAATGGTTTGGGTTGGAAGGGACCTTAAAGACCATCTAGTTCCAACCCCCCTGCCATGGGCAGGGACACCTTCCACTAGACCAGGTTGCTCAAAGCCACATCCAGTATGCACCTAAAGTATGCACCTAATGAACGGCTTCATGAAGGCAAATTTGAGCTCATTTCTTCTCCAACTAAACAAAGCACTGGCAGCATTTCAGGGGAAGAGACGGAGCCAGCGGTGAGGAGTGACCGTTCAAGAGCAACAGCCGCAGTGCGACCCTGAAACGCTCCGTGAAACGAGACATGAACCAAACGTCGCAGTGTAAAGGATAAAATGTTATTAGCTGGAAAGCATGCTACCTTCCCTCTTCTCACCGCTGCAAACCAAGACGAAAGCTCACGCAAAGTACCTTCCGCAAAGGGCAGATGGGAAAAGCATTAAGCCTGTACAGCTGCCGCTGCGGTGCATGTCAAAAGTACCACTTCCAGCCAGACCTCCTTTCTGCTCTGCTTTATAGAGGGAGAGCATAACCACCTTCCTGAGTTCAGGGGTTCAGCATTTCCTTGAGAATTCCATTGCGCTCCACGAAATTCCCAGGAGGTGCTCTCTCACCAGAGACCAGGGGTGCACACCTACACGCGCGGGCAGCACGCGATACGGGAACCGGCAGGTTTGGGGGGCAGCTGATAGATTACTACACAAGTAGCATCCGCTAGCCCGAGTACCAATTGTCATTCACCTATGTGACACTTGTAAACAGGCAAAGAGGAGAGATCTCTCACACCGGATTGAAAAGCATGTCAGAAGATTGGCTTGACACATGCCCTCCGTGCTCCCCGCAAGAATTTGCTGTTGCCTCGCAATTAATACTGCGATCCACCTTCAGATTCCTCTACAACAAACGATCAGGTGAAAGCTTCTAAAACATCACAATCAAAAGATTAATTTGGAAATGCTGCTGCGCTGTCAGACAACTATGTTTCATACATATAGAATGTTACTATGCAAATGCTCAACTAATACCTCAGATAGCCATTTTTTGCCGCAAAAATCTCTGCTTCATTCACCTTGTCGATTTTGAGAGAATAAAAGCATTGGGCAGAATTATAGTTACTATTTTAATTAGCAAAGCTAACACAGACAACAGTTCTTCTGACTCTGTATCACAGTACATACCATATTCAAGACCTTTCCTTGGACAAGATGTGTGTAATTTGAGATACCTCATGTACTGGTTCAAGGATAAAATTATTAAAAGAACTACATTTAGGAAGGACTATTCCCACGTTATTTAACAAGCTACATATTCACAGCAGCAAACCACACTTGTAATGAAACTTTGTCAGTTTTATATGGGACATAACTGAAGACACAATAACTCATCATCTACATAGAACATTGTGTTTATAACTCTTCTAGCATAAAAGTAGTTTTTCAGAAAAAACATATCTTCCTGAAAAGTTTGAAATACAAAGTGGGCATTAAGCAATTATGATCATGCGTAAATAACTTTCATTTAGTCATGACCATGAGCCAACAGTGTGCCCTCGCGGCCAAGAAGGCCAGTGGCATCCTGGGATGCATTAGTGAGAGC
>NW_010238089.1:11880-21412 GCF_000690775.1 Eurypyga helias | reverse complement strand
TGACAGGAGGGGGGGCGGTGGCCATAAACTGGAAAACAGAAGGTTCAACCTGACCATGAGGAAACACTTCCTCACTCTGAGGGTGACAGAGCACTGGGACAGGCTGTCCAGAGAGGTGCTGGAATCTCCTTCCTTGGGGACTTTCAGAAGCTGCCTGGACTTGTTCCTGTGTGCTCTGCTCTAGGTGATCCTGCTCTGGCAGGGCGCTTGGACTAGATGATCTCTAGAGGTCCCTTCCAACCCCTACCAGTCTGTTAATCTGTGAATGTTCCATTATGCATGCAAGGAAAAAAAACCCACCACATTCATATTCATTCAGCTGGCCACAAGCATTTGACAGTTTTCTGTTCTGAATAGCAGCCAATGGATCTCCTGACAGATGATAATTTTTATTTTCATGTTTTGATGCCTCTCTCCTTTGAGATTTCACTGGAACCCCATTTATTAAAAACATCACTTTGCTGCTTACAGTCAAGTTGGGAAAGCGTGTCTACACAACTTGAAGTGCTGACTGAAACTCACCCTGCTCTGGGTAATTCACGAGCTCAACACAAGGAAAAAAAGATAGTCTTCTCACCAGCTGGCCCCTATATAACTTCATCACTCCCAGTTTCACCGTTTCTACACATATATAGCCAACTCATGAGATACTGTTCAGTAATTGCCCCTAAGTAATATAAACTTCAGTAATATTTTTTAGTATTTCCCAGAGCTTTTGCATTTTTAAGCTTTTTTTTTTAAAGTTATTCACCGTTTCTTCCCCTATAATCTCACAAATTCACCGTTCCTGTAGTTCAGAGACCTGCTAGTTTAAAAAAAATCAGTATGTGTAAATTAAAACTGCAATCCTAGAAAGCTGGAAAAGATGTAATCTTTTCTACATCAATAAAAAACCCATTAACTTTCCCAAAATCTTAAAAAATCCTGCAATTCATTGTTTTCCATGATTTTCTAAGAATAACAGAATGAACAGCCGTCTATGGTTAGAGAGGATCAGGTTCAGGAGCACTTAAGGAAACTGCAGGTGCACAAGTCCACGGGACCTGATGGAATACATTTGTGGGTCCTGAAAGAACTAGTGGATGGGGTTGCAAAACCTCTATCCATCATATTTGATAAGTCATGGCCGTCTAGTGAACTTCCTACTGACTGGAAAAGGGGAAACATAACCCCCATCTTTAAAAAAGAGAAAAAGGAGAAACCAGGGAACTACAGGACAGTCAGTCTCACCTCTGTGCCTGGCAAGATCAATGAAAAGTACTGGCAAGTACCTTCATTAATGTTAACAGAAGTTTTCAGCTCACTTGTTTAGAGAAACATTCAAGTATCTTAGTAGGTGACAGGATGAAATTAAGGCTCAACATATTAGAAAGTAGATGAATTCTTCCTTGAGTATTTAAAAAAGAAAACTTAAAATAAAATCAGCATGAAACCACCAGAAAGAGAGATGTCAACTAAAGGCATTTTACAGAACAGAGATATGCCATTTTACAGAATGGAGACTTTAAACATATAAAAATGTAAAATAGGACACTCTACTTCTACCAAAACATTTAAGACTGATTTCCATTTTTATTTTTCTTACACATTGATGTTCTAAAAATACATACTTCTAAAATACATACTTCTAAAATAAAGTTATTTATCCCACATATCTTTAAAATTCACATTATTGCCTGCTTGAAAAGAAAACCTTCATTAGTCTATGGAATAAACAAGAATTAGAACTATGATAGCTGGGGATCCAACAATGCCACGGTTGCTGGCTCCTCTAAACAAGTAGTACTCAGGAACACTAATCTTCAACATTGTTTGTTGTTGATTGATTTTCTACGTAAATTATACTTACATTGGAGCCAAAGTTTTTCCCGTGCCCATTAAAACTCTTCTTCTTTTCCCCACCAAATCTACATATAGTCCTTACTGCAATCCCACACCCACAGGTTTCCACTTAAAATTCTAATTAAAATAGCAGTACTTTTAGTTTCTACTTGCCCTTCTCCTCTTGAATTTTCAGAGATTCATAATGAATCTCACAATTAACTGCTACATGCCCTACCTGTCTGCTCAACTTGTCAGCCATACAAGAGATGCATGAACAGTATTGTAAACTGAGAGATACAGACACGGGTCAACCCATTTAGTGATAGCTTAGGCACAGAAGCGAAGCCACAAGAGAATTCAACAGATGAAACAGAAATACAGTCAGGAGAACCACAACAAATCTACATCATCGTATGCCTAGAATAAATCTTAAGACCCAACAGATCATAGCAGAATGTACTTGGCACTATGTACATAGACATGCTACTCCCTCTCTCCTTTTGTTGGTAAGTCTGCTGTAGATATATCTATCCAAACTTAAGAACTCTACACTAGAATTCCCTGTAACAACAATTTTCATGGCACCATCAATACACAAGTTCATTTATTATTAATTCATGAGGTCTTTCACAAAACATGGTATATGTTCACAATTAGCAAAATTCACCCACTCTTCGGTGGCATCATGGGACTCGCTGCAACTACCCAGAACTCCTAAGCATAAGCAAGCATCTGAATACCTTCTGCATGCAAAATATAATAGCACGCAACACACATGCTGCTATCAAAGGAAAATTTCCTCAAGAAGTTGACTTAAGTAGTTCATACAGTTTTATGTCGCTCTCCACACCCTAGACACAGAACATTCCTGGGCTGTTCCATCTGTAAGATCTATTCAGTAAACACTCTCAACCCAAACAGCTAGCTCAATAATTACATCTCCAGAATTTTTAAACAAACTTAGTTTCTTCATAACATTTTAGGGATTTTGATATAAAGTAAAGAATTCTTGCACACTTTGGAATAAACAGCATGTATTACTGGGCACTTAGTCTCCCCCCTCAAGCAGTTAAAAATGAAAGGAATGTTATTTATCATCCTAAAATAGCTCTCAGTTAAACACTAATCATCACCATTGGTGTAAAACACAATTTCAGTTGTATGGCATTTAAGTTCTCCCCTTAAAATTCTGCATATTACAAGTCCTCCCTGCCACTACATTTGGTGGTTGGACATGCAATTTAAAGTTCCTCTTCCCATGATTTCTCAATTTCTTAGCTTCACAAAAATATCTCCCATCTCCTTGGAAACCTGAACGCAACACAAAGACTGCTGGCTCTAATGTTTAGAAGCAGGGTTGAAAAAGAAATGCATTCCCTTGCTAGTTAGGATAGGGCTCAACACTTCATTTCTCTCTATTAAATGTATCCAACAAGAATCTGTGTTTCTGACCCATAATTTTCTTACTGCCTTCACAGCTGTTCACTCAAATCTTATAGACTCCTTCACTACTAACCGGCACTCACCAGGAGGCTTAATGAGTTTTCTAAGCATCTATGTGGAAAAGTGTGAGTGACAGAAGGAGGCTGGCACTAACCAAGTAATATTTCAATAAGAAGTATGCCCCACGCTGCAAAACCAGCAAGAATGGAGAGAACCAAGACCCCTTTAGCAGTGGTATTTAAAACTATAATATTCACCTGTATCAATTCGTTATTGTATAATTTTTAAATTTGTTTTGGATCAGCACAGGATACCAAAAACCAGCAAACTGATTTCTTCTGAGTTCCATACGTATCCATAGCTATAACAACCCACAGTTTGGGAATTGCTGTTTAGATACTGATGTAGCTGCTATTATCAGCAAACCATGTTTGCCCCCAATTAATCAATCCTACAAATACCACTCTAGTTGGATTAAGAAAAAGCAGAAAGTGCTGCTTCTGTGTTGGATGCAGGACTACCAAGGGAAGCGCAGACACCCTCTAACTCTGAAAAGGGACTCCCCCTCAGCCTCGCAGGCCCGTGTCATGTTCTGCTCAGAGCAGCACTTTCCTGGAGCACGGCTGCAGGTGTAGCCAACTCTCCCTTTGCCAAAGCCACCTCCACCACTACACCAAAGCATATGCTCCTCAACTGAAAGCTAAATTCTGAAGGTATTTCCTACAAATTATACCTCTTCAGTGGCATACGATGTATATTTTCTCTCATAGGAATCAGCAGTGTTTTCTCAACTGAAGTGTGGTGGGAAATTTGAATTATATACTTACTGCAGTTCAGTGCAATATTTTGCAGAGACAGAAGGCAAGAATATCAAGCAGCACAGAAATAATCAGTATGAAGGGGGACATCAGGAATAATAAGATTTATTTCTTTCCCCAAAAAAGAAATGACAGAAATTGACACACAAAAGGCAGAGCAGAATTTCCTTCCCGAATGCAAGAGTAAAAGAAGGTATTCAATTAAACTGAAAGCTCACAAGTTCACCATCAACAAAAAGGGGTACTTCTTCATAGCTTTACTTAAGAAACACAGGATTGCACAGTCAAAAGCTTCGCAGCACTAAAGGAGAGAACAAGAGATAAAATTACATTGTAATAAAAAAATATTTAAAAACAAAGAAAAGGAAATGCTACAAGTGTTTTGAATTTTACAACAAAAGCCGAACTACCACCATCCCAGAGAGAGATACCCTGGAGTATATTATTGTCATAACTGCCCATTGTACATTTTCTTGCATCATCATCCCAAGCATCTGTTACCACTCCTAATTAAAGAACAGATGGTCTGACCCTATACAGCAATTCCTACGACCCTATATTTATCAGCAGGTGGGGAAATTAAGTTTTGAGGTCTCAAGCAAGCAAAGCAAGATTAACAAAACCACAGAGCTAAATAGGTCTCAAAGCCATCTGGTATATGACACTTACTCAAAATAATATTCTTGAAGATTACATACAATGTATTTCGCAGTCTCTGTGCTGAAAAAAAGAGCCTTCCATAAACACCACCAGATGCAAAATTGACTTAACTCCAGAAACACAGAGATTATCAAGCTAATAAATGAATCCTTTTTCATGTTAAACTAGTGAAGCACAGCTATTCCAGCTGTACAGTGAAATTTGCAGAAGTAGAAGTAGTCAGCATGTTCAGATAAAAGCCAGAGGCCATTTTCAGAAAAAATTTCTGGTAAGAAAACAACATAGACAAAGGAAATAAAAAGCGTAGAGGTGTATACTTCTGCCTGTATGTTTTAAGTGCAGGTTGGAAAGATGCAGATGCACTGTGGAAAACTGCATTCCCAAGCCTGATAATAAATGGAGAAGACAGCTTCAAATAATTGTTCTGCACAAGAACAGAATCTGACTGAGACCTGAAGGTGCACAAGTTACGGGACCTGACAAAATACATCCACAGGTTCTGACAGAACTATCAGATGAGGTTGCTAAACTCCTATCCATCATATCTGAGAAGATGTGGCAGTCTGGTGAAGTTCCCACCAATTGGCATTGGGGAAACATAACCCCCAACTTTCAAAAAGGGAGAAAAGGAGGATCCAGGGAACTACAGGACAGTCAGACTCATCTCTGTGCCTGTAAAGACCATAGAGCAGATCCTCCTGGAAACTATGCTAAGGCACATGGAAAACAAGGAGGTGTTAGTGACAGCCAACATGGCTTCACCAAGGGCAGACTGTGCCTGACTAATATGGTGGCCTCCTACAGTGGCATTATAGTGCTGGTGGATAAAGGTCAAGCAACTGATGTCATCTACCTGGTGTGGTGCAAAGTGTTCAACACCATCCCGCACAACAACCTTGTCTCCAAACTGGAGAGACATGGACTTGACAGATGGACCACTCAGTGGCTAAAGAACTGGCTTGATGGCCGCACTCAGAGAATTCTGGTCAATGGCTCAATGTCTGAGTGGAGACCAATGACAAGCGGCGTTCCTCAGGGGTTGGTACTGGGACCAGTGCTGTTCAACATCTGTCAGCAACAGGGAGAGTGGGATTGAGTGCACCGCCAGCAGTAAGTTGCCGATGACACCAAGCTGTGTGGTGCGGTCGACACACTGGAGGGAAGGGATGCCATCCAGAGGGACCTGGACCAGCTGGAGAGGTGGGACTGTGCCAACCTCATGAAATTCAGCAAGGCTAAGGGCACTTTCCAGTACCTGAAGGGAACGAGAAGAAAGATGGAGGGGGACTTATCCCTTGTCCTATCTCTACATGTCCTTGTAATGGTTTTGAATTGAAACAGAACAGATTTAGATTGGACATCAGGAAGAAGTTCTTCATCACTGTGAGTGAGGGTGGTGAGGCACTGGCACAGGTTGCCCAGAGAAGCTGTGGATGCCCCATCCCTGGAAGTGTTCAAGGCCAGGCTGGATGAGGCTTTGAGCAACCTGGACTAGTGGAAGGTGTCCCTGCCCATGGCAGGGGGGGTGGGACTAGATGGGCTTTAAGGTCCCTTCCAACCCTTCTATGATATTTGTAAGGCAGTAGTAGCATACGGAAGAAAGTACCCTAGGTGGTGTGTTTTTTTTTTAAAATGTGAGTCACATCCCTCCAAGAAATCTTCCAAGATTTACTGACAAAAAGCTCAATCCTGATGGTATGCACCTGTATGGATTATTTTTTAATACTCTGTTCAGGAAAAAAGAATTAAAATGGATGTTACGTTATATGTTCATGAATCATGGGAGCTTCTGATTAGCCTATGTTCTGAAAATATGCATACGAACCTCATTAGGTAGCCAGAAAATATTATTTTAACTCAATAAATTAAAATTGCCTTTTCCACTTAGAAACAAGTCACAAGGAATGAGTTAACAGACAATCTTAAATTAAAAAATCACCTGAAGGAGATCAAAGCAACAAGGAGGCTGGTTACTAGGGCATTCTGTGTGAAGACACCAGAAATAGGCTATTCAGCCCAACTCGGAAGCAGCATTCATCTAGTACCAGCAACAGCAAGCAACTAGTTATATTTGGTTTCCATGGCAAGGTTTTGGTAGCAGGGGTGTTACAGATGAAGCTTCTGTGAGAGGCTGCTGGAAGCTTCTCCCATGTCCGACAGTGCCGATGCCAGGCTTCGAGACAGACCCACTGCTGGCCAAGGCCGACCCCATCAGGAACAGTGGTAGAGCCTCAGCTATAAACGTATTAGAGTGGGAGGGGGGGGCGAGGGGGTGAGGAGTGGAAGGTGCAATGCCAGCAGAAGAGAGAAGTGACAATATGAGCAACAACCGTGCAGACACCCAGGTCAGTGGAGAAGGAGGGGCAGGAGATGCTCCAGGTGCCAGAGCAGAGGTTCCCCTGCAGCCCGTGGTGAGAGGGCAGGCTGTGCCCTGCAGCCATGGAGGGTCACGGGGGAGCAGAGACCCCCCTGCAGCCCGGGGAGGGGCCCACACCAAGTCCACAGGACATTTCTCTGTTGCAGATCAGAAAGACACAGAACAAGGCTACGCTCATGCCCATCACCCCTTCCCTGCTAGAAATGTGGACATCTTTCACCTGCCTCACAGAAAAACTGCTCACAACTTTCTGCATATGTTAGTTCATAAAAAAATCAGCACTTCGCAGGGTGAGGGGTGGGGTCATGCCATTCATAGTGTTTAATTCAATTTAACTGCCTTTTATTAAAAAAGTCATTTTCACCAACCTTGGAACTGATTTATAGCTATATAGTTTTAAGGCTGTATATTGATAAAGCCTTAAAATACACTACTGAAAGTTTTTCACTGCCATTTTTCTTTGCAGACCATTGTACCAGTCATTTACTTTGTCAAGTATTATTCTCCTAATATTTAAAACCTACTTCTAACAAAACTAGTAAGCTGTGAAGTGCTCCACTTTTGTACGGGTGTCACTTAGAGTGTACTCTCACTCACAGAAAACCATTATGTGTGCCCAGTTCAAGTCAAACTGCCCATCATTCAGCTGCCTGACACACCGAGACCTACAAATTCTGTGTCAGGGATGGTAACTCACCATGAAGCCAGTTAAAAAGCACATGTCACATAATCATTTACCACTGAAGAAAAACTCTTCTACTGTATACAGAAGTTAACCCCCACCCCACACCTAACAAAAACCCATTTGATTGTACCAAGTTAAGCACCCCCTTTGTGCACACGTGTGACAGGGGCACACTCAGGGGGAGGAACAGAACAGAAATAATTACATTTGGCTTCAATCCATTATTTAAATTTCACTAATTGAAAAATATTCAAAGATATTTTTTAACATGGAAAAATTGACAGAAAAAAACCAGATCAAATGGTTGCCCAGAAGCACCCTGGGGGGAAGTTAAGTTCAATACACACCAATGAAAGCAATTGAATACATGAAGTCACGCTGTACTGACTTAGTTAAACCAATGTCATCGCTGTGCATGAATGCTCTTATATAAGGTTCACCGATTTATCTTGTTATTTACCAGGAATATTTCTACTTCAGGACTGGTCTCACCTATTCAAGCCTGTAGGATAAAAAGACACTAGGCATTCCTCAGTGGATTTAAGATTTCGTATTCCACAGCACTGACAACAGGTTACATGTGCACCTGTATGAGCTGGAAGAAAATTCTGTGCAGAAGAAATCAACCACTTGCCTACATATTTCTGTATCAATCTAAATATACCTGCATTAAGTATGGAATTATTGGATCTTACTAGAAAAACAAGCTTGATCTAATAATGCCAGTTTTCTGAATTTATTAAAAGAATTCTTTATTTTTAGGGTTGTTCCCAGAGAGTTTAAAAATAGAAAGTAAGCAAGCTGAACGCATTTGTAACAGAAAATGTTACTGAAACTGCTAAAAAGGGGAATATCGTGAAAAAGCAAAAGCTGTGATGGCACATTTCACGCAGTCTGGTGCGGCGAGTAGTAAGAATGACATGCAATCATCACAGACTCCCCTCGAACCCAAGTACCTTTTGGAGAGCAGACCACACTCTCACCCCATAATGAGGTTTTTCAAACTGACACTGTACATGCCGATGTACTCTACTGTGATCGAGTTCTGAGGATATTACAACACCTGCAGCATCTTCACCCTCTGCTCTCTCCTTTAAGGGTGGCGATAAAAAGAGAAACAGGGCAACAGAAAACTCAGAGCTCAAAAACACAGTTAGGAAAAAATGAGGTTTAACACTTCTTAAGTTATTTAGGATGCAATAAAGCCCTTTATTTTCCTTGATCCAAAACATCTGCAAAACAGAGAAAAGCAAAAACTCTGCAGCATGCTCTCAAGAAATGCTTAAGAGTGTTTAACAATAATATTTAATATTCATCCATAAGGCAATAACAAGCATAATAAAAAGGCAACAGCAGTCTCATTGATAAATCTTGTAATATACAAGTCTGTTCTTTTTTAAAGCTTCCTGAGGTCCTCCATTTGCACCCACCAAATACATATTGTATCATTTACAATGTATTGATATGCTGATGTAGAAACTGTGCTCTAAAACTTGCATTTGGAGGTTCCTATTGTTTCTCAGATTTGTGTTTGCCACAGAAGGTAATTTCTATATACATTTTATAGCACAGTAAAATTTGAAAATATTGTGGCTGGATGCCCAGGTGAATTAAGCCCACATTTTTGACTGAGCCTACATCTTATTGCATTTGCTATTTTTAAGGAATAGGCAATTTCTGGATACATTTTTACCCATAAAATTTTAAAAATAAGTTCTTCAATTA
>NW_010238089.1:0-11866 GCF_000690775.1 Eurypyga helias | reverse complement strand
ATACAGTAACTTTTAATATGTGTGCATGAAAAGAGCTATGGTGATACCCTGACAGGCATCTGAAAGACTCTTGACAGCCAGCAGACCTCTATAAACAAGAAAATATTTTCTAGTGATAAAAAAATTAATATCCAAATAAACCGGAGTATTTGGTTACACCCAGTTACATTTGGAATCATGGTAAACTTGATCGCCATAATACAATGCTGAAGCTGTTTTAATTTTCCATAATAATTTAAAACACTGTTGCTAAACATCAAGGATGCTCCTGAGGTGCAAGTGTTCTTACTGAATCCTGCTTTAAAAGTTTTATGTAAAGTTATCATATGCAACTTCCGTAACTACTGAACACAGCTGTAAGCACTGAAACTTTACTGACAGGTAAAGCAGATCCACTCTCTAGTTTCTGAAAAATTTCAAAACTCAATAGGAGGATGATTGGAAAACAAAATCTTATGAAAATCAACTTCACAGTAGTAAGTTTCACTGGCTGTTTCACATGAGTGTGAGAAAAACCTTTAAATTCCTACACCTATAACTAAATCCCCATTGGAATACTTTAGTTTCTACATTCTTGAAGACACAGCAATTTTTACATGTACTTATCCTATATTTGATGTCTCAGCTAGCACTAGCTGGAAGGCAGAATTACCAATATCCATGATTTATGCTAATATTTTAAAAAACCCTCTCTTGTTTTCCATCAGCACACACATGAACTTAGCAAAAGGAAAAGTCTTCCCAGGACTCTTAAGAGCTCCTCAAGTGCTGCTTCGCTCAGCCACTCAATTTCTGAAAAACTGCTTCACTGTCAAATTGAGAACATGAGGTCTCTTCCCCAACAAAATTCCGTGAGGAAACAGGTAGTTAGCACCAGGTCATGAGAAACTACCCGCCTTCTTTCAAGGCAATGTTTCTGTGAAGCCCCGATGCAACACCCCTGGCCTCATTAGTCAGACACACAAGTCGAAGGGCAGAGCTCTGAAAAGCATCGCAGAGGCGCACGCGGTTGGGGTGGGAGCGGAACGTGCACCACGCTCTGAACCTTCTGCAGCAAGAGCACCGTAAGCACAGACAACACAAGCTCTACACAGTAAGATGCAAAAATGTAAACAAGGAAGGAGGCTGATGAGTAAAGTTAAATGGGGGCAGCCCCACTGATGAAAAGTCAGAGATCAACTATCATCCTGTCTAGTCTGGGGACCACCATCAAGAACACTATCAGATGCTTCCAAGCTGAGCTTCAAGTTTTAAGTTTTTTTCTTTCTGATTAGTTTGTTCAGCATTTTTTAAAGGCACTGAATTATTCCTATCCTATTGCTCAACTGCATGATTACCAAAAATACTTTGGTTTACAGATGATGGACGAGCTCTAAATTCTGCTGCTGGTTCACACACCACAACCTGAGAACAAACACCGGTAAACCATATGAAAGCAATAGATTTTCTTTAATGATTTGTTTGTAAGTAAACTTTGGGCTGTAATTCATCAAATTGACAAGCTGTTGGCTGCCCTTGCTTCTCTTCAAGTTGGTCCAGCTAAGCTCATCGCTAACCCATCAGATAATTTGCTTACTTCCTTATGTCTCCAGTTATTTTAAACTGAAATGCAACAGCACAGGCTCATCTCCCATTATTCCGTACTTTACACTGTTTATGGCTCTTTCCCAAATCACCGGCCTACTCCTTTGATATCTTCAGTCTGAACTTATAAAAATTAACTGCATTCCCTATACTTTTACATCTGAAAAACCGATCACTTGAAATACTAGGAAATCCTTTATATAAAACATGAGCAATTAAGCCAATAACTAAGGCTTTGACTTTTTGTCACTAATGGCATGGGATGGTTTTTTTTTTTAGATGGGACAAAAGGTCAAAGGTTTCTGTGATGGAGGCTTCAATAATCTCACCATTATTCACTGGTTTTACCATTTAGCGGTTTATGCAGTATGTCGTCTACATTTGTCATTCATTCCATACACCAAAAAGCCTGATAAGAGGTTTAAAATTTGAATTACATAGAAAGCAACAGAGGTCACAAGTGTCATTTTTATAGTACCACTACTATGACTACTAACTTCATATATCTGCTTTCATACTCACAGGCCACCTCCGACTCAAAGGGTAGCTAGTACAGATAGTCCATTTTCCTATTCTGAGTAGTCTGCAAAATTATTCTGGTTTTAAGAGAGACGAGTCCTGTTCCTGAACTATCCTCTAGGCCACTTGGATGCAGTTTTCAGCTATGGGTGCTGCACAAACTTTTCAGTTGAATTATTTTTGTTCTGTACATTATAGCAGATGAATGTCCTTCCTATTAACAGATGCATTCAATGGCCTGTTTGTAGTACAAGACAAACAAACTACCATTCTTTTTCCTACATGAAACTTAATATAAAAGAACAGCCACTATTCATTTAGTTAAAGAAAAATTCATTCACACAATTCTTTCCAAACATTAGCACATGCACAAAAACACAGCTGGGTGGAAGTTGTTAGTGAAAGCTAGGAACAGAAACAGCACATAACCACAGATGCTTCAATCCAAGTAAGAAGCAGCACATTTCTCATTACCACGACAGGTCCCAAGACCTTCATACAGACCTGTCCTCCTCCTCACACCACAGCAGATAGGGAAGCAAGGCTGTCTCTGGCTTGCTCCAAGCCCCAGCCACGCAATTCCCCCCAATTTAACAAGCCAAACAGCCTTCTACATCCCTTTCGTCTCTCCCATCACAATCCCTCTAACCCCTGAAGCAGCTCTAGTTCTGTCTAACCCAAATCCTCCCTTCCAAACTTTGGCCCTACTTATCTCCTGTTCTCCTGGAGATAAGCATCTCCTGGATGCTTTCTGGCTTCCAAAAACAAGAAAATTAAGGGCTGAAGAGGAGCGAAGGGAAAACCCTTCTCCAGTGCATGCTGCATGTCCTCAGTAGGCCCATCCTATCATAAAGGAATTGCTGTTTTATCAGATAAACAGTGTATTATTTTCACAAGACCACAACAGGGTCCTAATGTTAAGAGTCTCCCACGAGCATCTAGCATCTGGGGAAACATGAGATACCTAAATCACAGCCCTCACATGCAAAAGAAAACAATTACGATGCTACACGCAGTCTTAACAGCCACAAGTCCAGAGAACTCACTGTTTCATCTGAACAGCCTCCTAAAATGTGCTGCAGCACAGGATTTCTGAGAATTATTTTTCAGTGGGAAAACATGCAGCTGTACTCTCCTAGGCTTTCCTGTTTTTCTGCACTGCCAAACAATGTCAACTGTATACGTCTATACTCTCGAGCTAATGCCACCCCATTGATCTATCCAATCTGTGTTAGGGACAAAGCAGATAATCGACATCCATGAGGCCTGCAAGGATTGAGCTGGGGGCCCGTATCAGGCCCAAGGCTGCAGTTTGATGTGCTACAGCTTCAGCCCAGCTGACAGCCTGCCACTGCTAGGACCAGGAAGACCGAATCCTCCCCATCTCCTCCATTCCTTCCTTCCCTGTTTCTGGCCTACAGTCATCTCCTTGCATTACAGACACATTCAGCTTCCAAACCTGTAGAAAACTATCCCAGCAACAACAACTAAATCAGTCTCTGCTGCGATGATGCAGCAGATCTATTTATGGTAAATGTGAGAACACAGGAGAGAAGAGAGGAGGAGGAGGAGCAGATAAAAGTCTTTCAGGGTACTGCTTACCTGAAATGCAAACCACCAGCCGTAATTTAAATTTACAAACATTTTCAATGATCTTTACTATACCCTAGAAATTTTAGTTACGTGTGTATGCCTTACAAGCTAGAGGAGAAAAGTCAAAATATAAACACATGTATATAGAAAACTCACAGCTCAACTAAATTGAAATTAGCCTGCATTACAACACTCAAAGGAATGTCTCCTGGTGAGGCAAAATACATCCAAGGATCAACTTAACCACACAAATTCCCACTGCATAGCTATTTGTGAATCTGTTTATTCTCCTAAAAATTTATATTTCTAAACTGAGGAGAAGAGAAAACCCTCACAATTCCTCTTGCTCAAGATGAAGCATGCTTTGCTATAAGCATACGTAGTCCTTTACCCATACTATACCATGTCCACATATGGCAAACACCATCTCAGTGGCCACTGACTACTGCCAACCTTAACTTTATTCTGAAAGCTCATAGTGTAAAGATGAAACACAATGTTTAAGGAACCAAACAACATACACAATGCATCCAGATTGTAAAAATTACTATTTCTAGAAAAGAATTTAGTATTTCTAGAAGAGAAATACTAATTTTTAACTTTGAAAACTGGCCTTCACGGTATTCATATCTGAAGAAGCGAATACATAGTACTTCAGCAATCCCAGTAAACCCCTACTTTTCAGTTTGATGTTAATAATGGATCTATACTACAAATGATCTCACTGGGTGCCTACTTTTGTCTTCATACACCTAGATATTTGGACAGATCCAGTTAGCCATATTCCTGTGATGCTGTAACTAGTTCTGAGACTGCTAGCAAATGACATTAAGTAGGCAGCTCAAGTCCCTCCCTTTTTCTCCTGCTCAAATTTCTAAACCAGAAAAAACAAAACAATCCCTTAACTCTTCTTCAATATGGTTCTTACAATCCAGAAGGGAGCTTTTGGCTTTCATTCCAGTACTTATTCCCAAAATACAGCTCTAAAGTATAAAAATCAATTAATAATGTTTTGATATAAGACAGCTCACCCAGACACTACACAGGACAGATTTACTATTCCTGTCATTAAATAAAACATTCAAAAGTCTCAAGAGACTTGTTTTTCACAAATGTTGACAGAGACGAGTACTGTTTTTATTATCACTGTCTAAGCTTATAATAGAAGTATACTATTCATTTCAAATGACCAAAGCCAAAAAAAAAGCTTCCCCTGAGCATTGATCATTATTCTCAATAATGAATCATGAAAACCATATTATGTACTAAAACCATCCGTTTTTTAAATTGTTCAGACTTCTCTGAACACCCACATTCCTATTAACGCATTCCACTAATCCACATTATGAATTGTACATTCATAGAAAAGTCCTCCACTTACCGAATGATGGTTCCTCTTGGAAATATCACAGACATTTGAAGAAGGGCACAGGAAAGCTCTCTTGAAAGATGTAGCAGCTGGTAAAATAATGACAAAACTAAACAAAATATACAGACAAAATATTCTTGTTCAGAGTTAACTAATTTAAGACCTTGATAGCCAATGAGCTGAAGAACAATATTCCTGAAAAAATAACCTTCCACTGAGAGCATCTGCCACAAAACCTCAGCAGTATCAAAACAGCAGTACTTCCATCTCACTGCTTATAAATCAATTCCTCCCACCTTTCCTTGTCCTGTCCCCTCACTCTTCTAACCCTTTTTTTTCTTTAAACAGTATGTGGCTCTTACAGTCTTTCCTTTCTCCCCCCCGAGCGCCTGACCCCATCCTCCCAGCCTAGCATCTTCTCCTTCTTCTCTGTTCTTCAGCCCTCCGGTATGTGAATCACCATCGCTTCCTCCCTCGGCTCTGAGCTGGATGCCAAGGCACTAGCAGTACTGAACAGATTGTCCCTGCACTGTCATTTCGGAGACCCACAGCTCACAGAGGCTGGGATTTCAGAGGAAAGCGACGCGAGCAGACGCACTCGGGCACTGCAGCCATGCACGCGCCGGGAGTACGCTCAGGTGCCCTGCCAGCCCCTGCAAAACCCAACCAGCATTACCAACGGCGAGTGAAGCAAAACGAAGGTCCTTCTGCAAACTTACCTGCCAGAACAGTAAACCTAAACCAAGTGTGTGAAAACTGTTGAAGCTAAAAGTCTTAGACAAAAGGGGCTTAAACTGGGACAGCTTTTTTTACAGTACAACCACCACCCTAAGTTGCAAGTGATGGGACTACTTGAGCTACTCATCTAAACAACTGCCAATTAAGCTACAAAAAAGATTGTATTCTTCTGTGCATGGTAAGTCCCAGAGCTCTAACCCGTGAATCAGGATAACCCCAACACTTCCTGAGTGACGGGCAAACCACCACCATCATAGACTTGCCTTACAATGCCGGGCTGTGAACCTCAGCAGATTAAGGAGCAACTGATGAGCAAATTGGCCTTCCGCATGGCAGGGCAGAAGAGGGCACACCGCTGCTGGCAGCCAGCTTAAGATGTGCTGCCCACATTCATCAGGGAGCCACTCCAGAAAAGGATCATTTTTTAAGTAAAAAATCTCAAGCAAACCCCAACATAAGTTTCAAGAACTAAACTGTACGGGACAGTTTTATCCGAATGCATCAGAACCTGTGCTGCAAGACCATGAAATACTTCATTAGCTGAACCAAGCAAGACCCCTCTAAGAGATGCTTAATGAGGCAGTACAAGCACCTGTGCACTGGCGTTCAGACTTCACACACTCATCGCCTCTCACTATTTTTGGGTGAAAGATCCTCAAACGGCCATCCAATCAGTAGATGGGGGGAGCCAGGATCACCCCTGCCAAAGGGGCACCAGCTTAAAAGCATTCAATGAATTAACATGTAGGCCAAGGTCAAGGATGTTCTATTTAACTTCATAATTACTGCCATTTCCAACTTCTATCATCTAAGCCAACCACTTTATCCTCTGATGGTTTTACCAGCTGAGGATTTTGGGTTCGCTTTTTCAATTTGCTTGGGATTTTCACAAAAACCAAAAATCTCTAACTGCAATTTGAGTAGCAGGTTATATTATTTTAACAGCTGTTCCCAAGTGAGATTAATTCCACTAATGATGGAGAAAAGCACATAAATAGAGGAGAAAAAACCAACCTTCACTTCAAAGTGTAATATTTTCCTAAGGTCAGTAACATAATTCTGTTGGTTTAGGTCTTGCAATTTTTATTTTTAGCAAATATCCTTAAATTTTCTTTCTGGTTAAAAAAGGCAAACTAATGTAAAACTCTGCTGTGCAACTACAGCTTCAGTCCTCTAGCCATTTGGAATTATTTTCTGCTTGTTTTGCACTTAAAATGCCTTCCCAGATATGACAGATTAAACAGAAGCCCATGCGTCAAGTAGAAGTTAACAGAAAACCTACATGGAAAAAAAAAATAAACCAGATTGAATTTGCATCTGTTTGTCTTCTGTTGCACTTTAATGTCTTGATTTTACCAGTATAGTCTATTTCACAGAATTAAATAAAGGAAGAGATACAGTAACTTCTTGGGAGCAGGGGTTTTATTGTGCTGCTTAAGCCCTGTAATTGACAGGACCAAAGGATGGTCAATACTGGGTCAGTAATTCACAGAAGAAATTTGTCAGACAGCAACCATTTAGGGAAGGAGCCATTAGATATTTCTGGATAGTCTCCAGTCTCCATGGCTTCAGCTTTCAGCACATGTAGCTGTGTCAACAGCTACTTGTATAGACTTTCTGAACCATGGTCCAGTACTAAATGGTTCCAGTCATCACAGGGGGAGACCTGTGAAGCCAGACAGTCCCAAGATGTGTATTACAGCATACATTTTTAAGATACCTAGCAATACCGTATGTTGCTGAAGTTACAGCAAGTCTGCTCAAACGATACAGTACAACAAAAATAGTCACATAGGCCGCTCACTTGCAAGCCAAGAACCTCCTTCTCTGCGCTCTTTTATACTGTTCTGACTCAAGCAAGACGACCTTTAAGTCAGTCCTAGTCTTGCCTGGATAGGAACTGCAGAAAAACATCATACATTCAAGTAGGTGGTGAGCGATACCAACACAGAATCTGTTATTCCCTCCAAGTCTGCCTGAGTAAAATACCAGTCCAGCAGAGCTCTGCGAGAGAGTTTTGGGGGTGGTGGGCTACAAATCACGCTCTCATACAATGAAAAGTGAGGAGAAGGATCTTTTTAATTGTGAAAAATACCAAAACTGCTCTCAAATTCATTAAGGATGAATTACTTAATGGTGGCTTTTCAATAGCATGCTGGCTTGGACAGCCCACATCGATTTTGGATCTCACCCAGGCATCAAAGCCCACTGAGAAGAATAAACTTGTGGTGGCACGCAGCATCGCCAGCCACTTTTAGAATTTGGTCTACATAATGAGGGACCCCAACATCCTCGGCCTCCACAAGGAAGCAGCCAAGAACCTCAGCAAAAGTAACACTCAAAATATATTCTCCTTTAGGAAAAAAAAAAAAGGATCTTTTAAATTAAAAAAAATTAACACAGTTTAATTCAGCTATTTACAATACTACGTGGTGGTCTAAGTGAGTAGTTCTAAACAAGTACTGATTTCCTTTCAGAACCAGTAAAACACAAGAGATTCCAGAGCAACATGAACCAGGGTATATGTCCTTAAATAACAACGAGGTGGGAGAAGACTTCACTGGTAATTCTGATACTTAGTAAAATTTGGATATATTGCTGGGTGGAAAATTCAATTTAAGTTAGAAGAGAAAGATAAATTACAGCTGAGAAGCCACATCAAACCAGTAAAATGCTCTCCCTTGGGTAAGTACCTTAGTGAAGCAGCAGGTGTAGTTTATACAAATGATGCTTCTGACACTGTTCAATATGACCCGGACAACACAGATCCAAAGTAATCAGTGAAGGTAACTATAGCTTCTGGAAAATTTGCTTCCTGAGAAGTAAAACAGTGTCTCATTATAAACAACAGAGAATTTCAGGTCAGCCCAGCTAGAACTTGGCCTGCACCAAGTTTGGCTTAGTATTCTCATTCCTAATTTGAGTGACAAAACACGAGCCCCCTTACAGAATCTGCAAATGCCACCAAACTGGGGGGCAGGACTTGCAAGGAGTATGGAAGAGATTATCCTGACTCCAGGTGAGCTTGAGAAATCAAGGATTCTAAAGCTGACTGGATAAAAGTCCATGCAGATGGAAGGAAAACAAAATCCTGTAAAGAGATAATCAAAGTAGTAATACACACACATACCCTGAATTAGCCAACTAAAGAATACTAAAGCAGCAAAGTTGGGAAGCTGTACTTGGTCACAGACTAGAGTCATAAACCTGACTTTGTTCCAGAAAGACAAATATTCAGGAAGGTGGTAATAATACTGAGCAAGCAAAAGTATTTCAAAAGTCTACTCAACACTATTGTTCTAGCTTTGCAATATCATGTAGATCATTCTTACATATTCTAAGGAATAGATCCTAAAATCTTGTTCTAAGGTTACTAACAACAGACTGACAGCGACTGAAAACAAAACCCCTTTTTAAAATACAGTTACGCATATTTGTTTTTCCAAGAGGTGTTTACAGCAAATGAAAAATCAAGGGTCTTTATGTATAAATTCGTTTTTGTAACTTATTTTAATGACAGTGCACAGGAACAGGTTTGTTTTCCCTTTCACTACCCCTCCTCAAACAGAAAAATTTCTTCCAGGTTCAGTTTCCTCCCTTCTTGGTCTTCTTCTAAAACTAAATGAAATACTTTGAATAGAATTAATCGGTGCAGTTACCAAAAAAATTACACACTAATACTGATATCCATGCTGATTCTACTGCTTTTTCATATCTGCCAATTCATCTCTAAGCAGTCACAATTTTAAACCAAGTTTCAGTGTGAGGGTTTTTCTTTTAGAAAGTAGGTACATTCTGACTCTAACTGACATCATACATTGTATTTACACCTTTTATATTAAACAATTTAGACTAACTACAGTTCCATAGGTACACAGGTATTTGAGCTCTGGTCATGCATGTATTAGCTTTGATTTTATTTTTCAGCTTTGCTATGAAACGGCAGTAACATCTTAAGTCACACTTTGTCAAAAGCCAACATTTATTTATGCTGTTACAATGACATTCAGAGCATCTATCAGAGCTGAAGCATCAACAGCACATACTGAAGTGTGACAGCATCTTTCAGCTTTTTAAAGAATTCAGACTTTCAGCAACTCTTGTTTAGATTTTAAACACATACATCTCTCCCAATTCATTCATCAACATTCCTTTCTGCCAGAAATTTAATAATAGCAAGTTATTCACATACACAAGCTATGTTTCTGCAAAGTGGTAGATCGAAACAAAGTGACAAATACACACTTAAAACATCCATAAAACTAGAAACAGACAGCATTCCCCTTTTCCTCTAAAAAGATGTATGCATATTTACTAGTTCAGAAATCTAAAAGCCAGAATAACTTAAAAAAGCAGTTTGGAAACCCAAGACTCCTTATATATCATGTGAAAATATTTGCTGAAGGACAGAACAAGGCTTTGATTACATCTCCAGAACTATTTTAAGTTATGACCATGAAGCCTGGGTCCAACAGACACGCACGAGAAGGAATGCAAAACTCCTCCGCTTACAGGAAGAGTACCTGCAGTACTACAAGAGGAAAGGAGGAAACTGCTGGCATGTGCAGAAAAATAGCACTATTTCTCTGATACTATGGACAGAAAGCTGTGTTTTCAGATACACTAGTACCCATTTGCAGACTCAGAATCCAAAACACCCCAATTATCTATTTGGTGTTTACAATAGTTTCATAAAGTTTTAAAAACAAACCTTCTTAACAGCTCTTTTTCCTTACATCTGCATTAACAGAGAAAACATCAGGAATCTAGCGAACAAGCTGGAGCAAAACATAAAACATAAAACAATATGGTAAAAGAAAACAAGTTACTAACTTCCAAGTGAACAGGGTAGCACCATAACATCTGAAGAGAGAGAGGTGCTATGGAAAATAAGGAATCGTGATAATGTTACACAGCCCTACAGAAGGCTGACCTCTCTCCTAACACAGTATTTTCCATCAGAAAACATTTCTCAAAGTACGTTTCAAAGTACATTTCTCTCCTACGTTTTGTTACTGTATGGGAACTTAGAAGTCTGAACAGCGGTGAGCACCTACATATCACCGCACCGACCTTATTCACCAACAAGTCTTCACAACCACCAACTCCCAAGTACGAGAAAGAAATTTGTGCAGTCTCAATGCCTCTAAAAGACCAAAAAAAGTCCACTATATGGAGAAACTGATGATTAAGAGACAGTAGTATTACTAGTCCATGGCAAATCAGCGGTATAATTCAAAGCTCATGGTTCCTGGTCGAACCTTCCCATTTTTAGACAACATTTTTTCTACATATCAAGTAAATCTTTAAGAACTCATGCTCTTAACCACGGAACACAAAGGGGAAAAAAATTATCATTTTAGAGAATAAACAGCTGTCTAAACATAAACTCAACTCCAGAAAAGAAATCCTACGTTACTGTGAGGGATTTCAGTCTTGAAAAGATTTGCCAGAGGCCTCAAAGTATCATCAATAAAACTCCCTAGGATCAGGGTTTGCTTTTTGTTTTGGGGATGGGGGTGGAGGTAGTTAAGCTTGTATTTCAAGTTATTCTGTCAGAATAAATACGCTTTTATATTCGACCCCATTCCAACAAATAAAATTCAGTTTATTACTGGATTTTGACATCTGTACCTGTCCAAATGCAAGAAAGCACCATCTGGTTTATATGAAAACCACAATAATTGGCCTGATGTGTTACATGTTATATTGATCCAACTGTTACGATAAACAATGCTGAGGTTTCTCCTGATCTGCAGCAGATCTACCATTACCCCGTGTACTCTCACCAATATAATTCATGCACAAAAAACACACACTACCAAAACTCTGACTTGTTAGTCGGGGAATGTATTTTGTATTATCAACTAGATTTAGTGAGTATTTTCTCAAGTCCCTTTTACAAGAGAATTTACAGCGCTATCTCACACTCAGGGTCATCTTTGATTCATGTGAACTCATAGAGTGTGTTACTATTAAAGACAAGTAAAACTGTTGCTTTTGACTGTAAAGCCTGTATACTGTTATACAGACTGTAAAGGTCTGTATAACATGTAGAGGTGG
>NW_010238088.1:0-3756 GCF_000690775.1 Eurypyga helias | reverse complement strand
ACAGCCCCACGGGGCCCAGCCATGACACAAATCACACCACGGCGCGGGAGGCGGGTTCTCCCCACACACACACTTGCTAAAGCGATTTAATGCACCCCCGGCAGAACACTGCGCCACCGGCGCCCCAACCCCGGCACAAAGGCTTTGGAAAAGGAGCTCCGGGATCGCTGGATAACGCTGCTGGTGACGGGCCCTCAATGGCAGCCGGAAGAAGGTGGCCAAGCTGCCGGAGCAGTGCAGCCCCCCACAGCCGCAGCCCAGGTCAACCCCAGTTCTCTCACGCTGCAGAGGGCAAGTCACTTGCCAGCGGGCAACACTGAGGCAGCCAACCACCCGCCAGCCCGTTTTTTCTTCCCGGGAGAGGCGTCTTGTGGGGGCATGATTTACACCGCACACTGAGAAACAGCCACGTTGACGCAGCACAGGAGCTCAAGCTGCACATTCCAAGGGCCTTTCCCCTCCGCAGGCTCCGTGGCCAGGCTTCTACCACACCGGGGGCTGCCAGCCACACGCACCGAAGCCTCACTGGCATCTGCTCCCCAGCGAAGCAGTTCTGCTCTTCAGAGCTACATAAAGAGGGCAGGGTGAGGTGCTGTACAGGACGCAGCCTCCAGCAGCTCTGCAGTGGCAGTCTCGGAAAATGGATTTCCAGCATCAAGACACCCTAAGATTTCCCTAAAAGCAAATACCAGTTTTAGAGATCCAAACTCAGTCTTAAAAAAGCCAGGCTTCTCGAGCCCAGCAGCTGCCTACTTGTGGAAACTGGATGATCTACGATAAAAATCCATCAAAAGGCATCTTTGATGTTTTTCAGCTGCCGGACAGCCAGGTCAACCGGGAGGTTGAATTTCAAGTTGCTCAGGCGACTGAGAACGTTGAGCGCGCTCTCAAAGCCTGTGTTTGCCATGTAGCTCCAGGGCTGGTAGTGGGACTGCACCAGAGCTCCAGATTTGCAGATCAGGTTGACCCAGGAGACCAGGCGCTGCTCGTTCAGCGCCATACACACCAGAGCTTTCAGTTCAGAGTCTGCGCTGCGCTTGAAGGGGTCGTGCTCTGTCAGGACAGTGTGAATCGCCGTCAGCAGGCTCTGCTTGGGGGTAACGGCCACCCCTCCTGTCACAGGCAAGGCAAAGGACTGGGAGAGCTTGCGAGCCGGAGATTCCACGAAGGCTTGTCCGTTCTTAGCGTTGTAGTACTTCACAAAGAGTTCCCAGGGGTGCATGGTCTGCGGGGATGAGGTGAACGCGGGGATCAAGCACGCGATGGGTGCCAATACCAGGCTCATCCCTTGGGAGGAGGCAAAGAGCCCGTGAGCCATCAGGTCTCGCAAAGCGATGGTCAACTCCTTCCGCACAGCCAGGGTCAGCTCATCTCTGCCTCCTAAGGGGACGTCCTGCAGGTCGGAGGAACCGGTAACGTGGCCTCCCTGCTGGTGTTTCACAGCCAGCTGCCTCACCCGCTCTACTGACAGCTCCAGTTTCTTAATCAGGGGGGAATAGTCCTTGTTGGCCTGGTCCTTCTGCCAGAGGGTGCGAGGGATCTGACCAGTGGCACAACCAAACTGGCTGACAGCAAATATCTGCAGCACAGCAAGCATGCGACGCATGAGGTGCAGCCCTGTTTCTCGTATCCTTCTGGCATCCTCTGGGTTCACTGATCAGGTAAGAAAAGAGAAAAAAGTGCTCTCATTAAGGAACCAACAGCTCTGCTCTTTCATGCACACAGAGGGGCCACAAATGTCTGCTCCTCCTCTGCCACAGATGCTCCTCCTCCTTGGGAGCTTTTGTTCCTAGGACTGACGCTACTTTTTCTAGTTTCAAGCACTGAAGCCAGCCAGAAAAGCAAAAAATTGCACGGCCTGTTCTCGACAATCAGGTCACCTTACAGAGAAGGACTCCTACAGCACTTTCCTAGTGGACACATGGTGAGGAAAGATCATTCTTTAGATGTGACGGTATCACACGGGTAATTAGGAGATACCAAAACCTTTGCTGAGGGCCTACTTTCAAGAAGCATCCTGTCCCAGCAGGATAACGTACACCGCTGACTCCTGACGCCACTACGAAACTCAGTTTGGAAGAGCAACCATGCTGGGCAAGACCCACAGTGCTCTACCCCGACCTGCAGCAGATGCTTCAGGTTACAGAAGGTGAAGGTATGGCTGTGCTCCCTCTAACACACTATTCCAGCTCCAGTAAATGCCTGGGATAAGTAGACAAGTCTCATAAAGAGCACTGGATCCATGCAGCCCTGTGAGCTGGTACAGCAAGCGATGAACTCAAAGAGCATTAGTTCCCGTGCAGCCCAACGGCGTGCACAAGACGAGGCTGCTCAGCTTGTCTGCACTGAGCATCACAAGGGCCTTCTGTTCCTGACCTCAGCCAAGGACCCTCCCAGCCTCTGCCACACATTCAGGGGCTGTGACTAAGGACCCCACGGAGGGAGAGGAACTGGACACAGGCCTTCTGTCAGTGGGAGCAGGGAGGAACAGAAACCAACAGCCAGGAGAAAAGCAAAGCAGCCAGACGTGATAGCATGCTGGCTCGTGCTCGCCGAGCCTCAAGTGAGTGACAGCAGGAGCAGCGCCGAGCTCCGAGCAAGCAGTGCCCACCTCTACTTCCAGAAGGCCGCGTATTTGGTTTGCAGGAGCCACCACCATCTTTTCTGCCCACACATTCACAGTGTCCATCTTCTGCCTTCCCAGAGCTGCCAACTTCATCTAGGACAAGAATTTCACACTATTATTTCCCACTTGTAAATTTAAGCTGCGTATCCAAAGTATTAAGCTCAAGATTCCTTAGGCCTCTCTGCACTGTTTTCGTCACTCTCGCGTCTTCCCCACCATCAGTTCAGAGATCTGCAATTCCCCGTGACCAGAAACCCTTCCTGCATCCTCCGACATCTGTGCCCTCCCTCCCCGTGACTGTCAGGCAATTACAAAGCAATTCAACCTGCTCATCTGAACCCTCTGCACTGACCCTGAATGAAGCTGATAAACATTTCGAGGTCCCTTATCTGCGTCTTCAGTTGTTCCACCAGCTGCTCCTTCACCCTGGCTGGATTAACGATCTGCGCTATGGCAGCATCCACACGCTGCCGCAGCTCCTCTGGAGACAGCGTTGCAATATCCTCACTCAAGTCCATGTCCAGCCTCTTTATCAACTCGTTTATGATCATCTGCAAAACACGAGGTAGGAGCATGATCTTACCGTGTGCCGGCGCTCACGGCAGCAGCGCAATTCTCCTTTAACCGCTCGCTACCTCGGACGCAGGGCACTTGCCAAACAGAGAGTTGCAAGAGAAGACAGGGCAAGGTTTACACAGGCAGAGGAACTCCTGATAACCCTATTAGAGCTGCTGGCGAGAAATAAGGCCCGACCAACTCCCACGGTCTGCGAGAGGCTCTCAAACGCTAACGCGACTTTGAGAGCCTTACCCGTTGCCTCTCCATGACCACGGACTGCGGCGGGGAATCATAGCTGCCCTCTTGGTAAGCAAACGTCTCCAGGTCATCCAGCTGGGTCTTGAGCTGCAGTATCAGCTCCCTCTGCTTCTCCTTCTGGACCTCAACTTGCTCCTGCTTCTCTCGCTCGCTCTGAGAAAGTTACAGGTAAAGAAAACAGAAGATTTGCTGTCCTAGTCAAGCCCAGAGAGCAGGATCATGGTATGAGGAGTGTTTCCTCCAGCTCATATGCTTAACCGGTGACCCCTGTGTGCCAGGCTGAGACGTGCCCGTACCGCACGGAGAGGTGCCAG
>NW_010238087.1:0-221 GCF_000690775.1 Eurypyga helias | reverse complement strand
CTGGCAGAACTTCTCGCAGAAGTTCTGGGTCATGATGCAGGGGCAGGAGCTGTCGCAGGGGTGCTCGGGGTGGTCGCAGGGCTGGTAGTTGTACACCTGGGTAGGGGAATTATCTGGAACAAGAGGAGAAAGGCTTGGATTAGGAGCGGCACTGCTGGAAAACGGCATGCCCAGGGTGTTGGAGCGGGGAAGGAACGAGGCAGCCCAGCAGCACCCAGCAC
>NW_010238086.1:45211-49190 GCF_000690775.1 Eurypyga helias | reverse complement strand
CCACCCCCTTCCTGCTGCCGCCTCGTTCTCTGTCCCGTGCCGCTCCTCCTCCTCCGCCGGCGAGAGCAGCCCCGGAACGCGCCGTGAGCGGGC
The DNA here is from genome assembly GCF_000690775.1 of Eurypyga helias. Taxonomy (NCBI): domain Eukaryota; kingdom Metazoa; phylum Chordata; class Aves; order Eurypygiformes; family Eurypygidae; genus Eurypyga; species Eurypyga helias. The sequence goes on along the minus strand of NW_010238086.1, from coordinate 49,097 downwards.
GCGGGTCTCCTCCGAGGCGGCGAGCAGCAGCCGGCGGCCTGCCTTTGTCTCTTGCGCTGTGTTCAACGTTGCACAGGCGTCAGCGCTGAATTCCCAGGGGCTGAGAGGATCCGTTCTTGCTCTGCTGCTGCTGCCCTTTTTTTCCCCTAAATATTTTTTTCTCTGTATGCTTCAAGTCTGTGGTCTGGATATTTTTTTTTTTTTCCCTCCATGTTTAAGTATCTGCATTGAATGAATTAATAAAGATGGATAAGAAGTCATTTGAAACCGTGCTGGATGAAATTAGAAAGGTAACTTCTCATTTTGCATATCAGTTCAACCATTTGATGGTAGAATATTCCTCTTCATGAACACACCCGGTTAGGTGTTTGTGTTCTTTAATATTCACTTCAGGATTCAATAAAGACTAAATTTCACCTCAGTGCGAAGAGCTGTAATCTTGTGTTGTGGGTGTATCCTAGTTTTTCTATGTCATTTGTAACTGGAAAGGTGTAACTGTGACGTGCCTGCTGTCTTCGAGATGTTTGTATTTTCTCAGAAACCGAGATTAAATGTCCAGAGTGCTACTGCTGAGCGCACAGCATTGAGCTTGGGGAGCAGTCATTTGAAATAAGTAGTTGAATAAGTTTGCTACAGCATTTTCACTGTCAAGGAAGAAAAGCCAAAACAGCCAACGGTCGCTTAGTTGGGGCAGAGGCTGTGTTTGCTTGGCCTGACCGGAGTTGGGGACTTACAGTGTGAGGTACTGCTTTTTATGTGATGGTTTAGGAGGTACAGCGCGCAAAGACGACATGAGGGGGCTGGTTTTTAAGGTGCATTCTGCTGTCTTTGCTCAAAGCCACATTTCCCAGACTCGGGAGTGTCTGCACACCTTCCAGGATGTGAAATCCTGCGTTTTGATGCGTGCTGGGAACTGTGCTCGCGCCTGTCCTGTTAAAAACTCGGTGAGTGAAACACATACCAGCTGTGGGAAGCCGGGATCCAAACCTAGGCTTCCTGGCGTCTGGCAAGTGCTCCCATTTCTTTCTGCACAGAGGCCTGCTTTCAACAGGAAGGCTAGAGGTTAGTGGTTGGGACAGTTTCCTAAATTCTGGGAGTGGAAAAGGAGATAGGAAAAAAAAAAAAAATCATAATCTCTGAGATTAATGGTTCCTGTCTTGCGTGGGAAGTCCAAACCTGGGATGACGCATTAGTGGGGGCAGAGGTGATTTAAGTGTCACAGTAGAACAGTGAAGTATCCTGCTAAAACTGTCTTCATGTGGGAAGGGCTTGTTTTGGATAAGATTGCCTTATGGCACAAAAGGAATCCTTAGTATTATTGTAATAGGTGTTTTTTGTTACGATGTGCTGTCCAGGAGAGGTAATTTCCTTAGCATTTGGGTGCTAGAGAGTTCAGTTTCAATTCAGTTTCTTTCCAGCATGAGACGCGGTGATGGCTGCAGCTGCGGTACTGTTATTTGGTAACCTGCTGAGATAGAAACCACTGCGCACCAAAGCCCCAGGGATGGGTCTTTGTCATCACCACTGCACTTAATAGCATTTTTGCATAAGGTCATAGTCATAAATTCTCCTTTATAAAACAGGCATGTTCCATGGTGTGTAACTAGCTAAAAACGTGACAGCCAAAGATACTTCAGGGTGTGGATTTCCCTCCCAGCCTAAGAATTTTTATGGAAAATCTGGGGGGAAAAAAAATCAAGGAACAACTTGCACATGAATACTTTCTCTGAGAATTGATGGTGTGAGGGAGTAGTGTTTCAAATATTACTGCTGCAGTGCGGCCCGTCAGAGCACGCTCCGCGATTACTAACGACTTCCAACAAAAGGGGTTTTGACGTGTGGTTTTAGGCAGTTATGTTTCCTGCACGCTCTCTGCCCGATTTCCCATAAACCTAACTTACGGTTGGTGTAAGGATCAGTGCTGTGCTGTGTTAATAACAGCCGTGCTGTTCCAGTGTGACGTTCATTTCACAAACGCTTGTTTTGTACCTTTGTTGCTAGGTCTTTGTTTAAACTTCATTTCCAGCTCTGGTAGAACCTTCTTTATTGTGTGATTCTCAAGTCAGCTGTGTTGCTGTGTTCCGTTTTCAGTCCTACAATAGCAGGAACAATTATTTAAATGTCTTTTAATGCGTAGCTTACTTCTGCCTTCCCACGGATATATTTATAATTATTAACAAAATAAAGTTTGGGGTGGGTTATTTTTTTCATAAATGTACATAGTGGTGCTTTCTGTTTATGTTCTTATTATGAAGTCATTTAGTTGTTGATTTAAGGAGGAAGGGTGACATTTGTTTTGGTAAAGAAGTTGCTATATGACATACAAGGATTTTTTTTTTCCAAAATACGTGAATAGAAGGAAAGGAGAGAAGCAAAAATGAAGAGAGGGATTCTTTCTCCATGGTGACCTCAGCATGTCTGGTGCTGCTGGTGTCTTAACGAGGTACAGAAAGGAAGGGGGTTGCCTGGAACAGTATGCAGGCAGGTTTCTGTGCAGCTGTGCTACTCAGAGCTGGGTTGTAGTGATGGAGAACTTGAGTCTGTGTGGAGGGCTGAGGGCAAAACAGGGAGTAGCGGTAGGTTTTAGGGCTACTGGGAGGAGATAGAAATGGGTGTGTGGGCGAAGCTGGAGATGATTTGAGAATAAGCATGAGTGCTAGCAATAGATTGCCATGGAAACTGGGGAAAAAAGGTGTGAGCACCAGTTTGAGGCAGGAGTTCAGCTGTCGTCTTTGCATCTTTTAAGTCTGTCCCTGAGCTGGGTATGAGGAGAGGGAGGAAGCCCTGGCTATTAGGTAGCCCACGTGGTTACCAACAAAAACATCTTGCCACTAAGTCAAAAGTGATGGCCAGTGCTTCGTTAAACTTCTCTGCTTCCTTTGTTTTGTATGATTGCATATTAAAGTTTGAACTGTGGGAAGGTGATGGCAAGACAAAATCAACCCCTGGAGCAAGCTTTCTTCTGTACTTAATTCTGTCCGTACAGACTTGTTACCCAGTCTCTTCATAAATTGACTGAAGTAAGATACTTTGCTCATTGTTTTGTAGAGAACATACAGAGAGGTGGTATGAATAATCAACTGTATTATCTTGTTTAACATGAAGTTGATGTAAACCTTAAAGGCAGAAGGAAGAGTGATGAGATGTTGTTCTCTCAGTACAGTTTTAAACCAACAAAGAAAAAAGCAAAATTAAATAAATTTTAAAAATTAGTATTTTTTTAACAGAAGAATTTAATTACATCTCTTTGCTTTTCATTGTTCTCTCAGTTATCTGAGGAGTGTACTGTTACTTAGCAATATTGCCATGTCATTCATGAAATGTCACTGTGTAAGGTCAGATTTTTTTAGATTAATAGATTAGCAGATGGTTGTGCTATAATTAGAATTTTTGAGGTACTATTTATGCCTCTTTTTTCTTTATCTTCCAGGCTGTATTGACTGAATACAAGTTAAAAGCTATTGAGTATGTTCATGGATACTTCTCTAGCGAACAGGTAAAAATCAACATTGTCATGGGTTTGATGGGAGCTGTTGGTTTTGTGTATTCAGTAATAGACACAGCGTGTCCAGTCATATTGAGACTGATTACATTAGCTTCTTCATTTATTAAATAATCTTTATTAATATGTAGTTCCTCACTATTATATCAGCATTAAACTGCTAAAAATAGTTCCAAGTTGTTTCTAGCGAACAGGTAAAAATCAACATTGTCATGGGTTTGATGGGAGCTGTTGGTTTTGTGTATTCAGTAATAGACACAGCGTGTCCAGTCATATTGAGACTGATTACATTAGCTTCTTCATTTATTAAATAATCTTTATTAATATGTAGTTCCTCACTATTATATCAGCATTAAACTGCTAAAAATAGTTCCAAGTTGTTTT
>NW_010238086.1:12227-45171 GCF_000690775.1 Eurypyga helias | reverse complement strand
GGGGAAAATTGGAGAAACTTATCATCATGGAATTTAGGATTATTTTGCATGTATTTTCTAAGCTGGCATGTCGTAATAAGCATTCAACTTATTTTGTTATTATGTAATTTTTTTTTCCTGTTTGTTGGGTTTTTTTTGTATGTTTTGGGAATATGCTGTTTGAGATACTGTACATTTATAAGCTTTTCCAGAAAGATGTTATTTTTTTATTCTAATACTCTGGCAAATTTGTGCATATATGCAAATATAGAGAGAGGAACAAATATCTATTTTAAATATTTCCAAATAAAAACTTCATCTCATAGAATTTTTAGGTGCCTACTTAGAAATAAAAAGGACATGAACTGCTGGTAGGCACTGGTAATCAAACATTACAGACAGAAATGTGTTTTTAGCAGTGTACCACTACACTCCAAAAATGGAAAGATCATATCGATGCTCTTACAATAATTTTTTAATATATTAAACAGATTAATTGAGGACTTTTCTGTTGCAGGTTGTTGAGTTACTGAGATACTTTTCCTGGGCTGAACCACAGCTCAAGGCAATAAAGGCTTTACAACATGTAAGTTCTAATGACATAATCTTGTGGAGTAAGTTTGCCTTCTTAAGCTCATTTCAGTTTTGTGATATCTGCTTCTGCAGCTGATGGGTCAGTCTACCTTTTCAAACTTCCTCTTAATCTCTTTCTTTTTCAACGGTATCAAAATGTGAAACCATACTTTTAACCAAGGTATCTTCTTCTGACTAAAGAATCTCTTACATTCCTGTGTTTCGCAAGAATAAATGTAGCCCTTTGTAATTCTCCTTATCCTTCCTAATCTCTTTACTTTTGGAAAGTGCTTTTTGGAGTTGCTTGGTTAGAATTTAGCATATGGAGTCTCCTTCCCAGCGGCAGGAAGGGAATTTTAAATGTTTACTGAAACACATAACTTGGAGCTGTTACGGAGTTGCATTCTGAATTTAAAGTTATTGTGCTGCCTTATTTTATGTACATTTTTTTCTTTCTTGCTTACTTCTCAGAAAATAGTGGCAGTTCCAGCATCGAAAATGGTCAATATTCTCAACTGCTTCACTTTCAGTAAAGATAAACTTATTGCCCTGGAAATCTTAGCTTCGTAAGTGTCTCTCATATTGTATTTCTTTAATTTGTATTGGTGTTTACTAGTGTTTGAGTATATAAAACTCAAGATACATCTAGAAAGAACCACTGTGGCCAGTTAATACAGCACAAACCCTTTGTTGATGGGGCTGTAAAAATAATTAGAAGTAGACATTGTGCAAAATTTTGTAGTTCACAAGGCTTGAGCATGCTGCTCTTTGGGCTTCTGCATGCTGGAAAACTGCCTCTTCGCCCATATTTTTACAGTGGTCTTCAAATCTTGTAGGGGATGAAGGGGGCCTTGAGCTTATTTCTGCTGACTGAAATGAGAAAGGCTTAAGACCAGAGTATTCTGGGCATTGATCCTTTTGCATTTGAAAAGCCCTCTAAATATTGCATATGTAAAAATGAGTTAAATAAATAGTTCTTATAAATTGACACATTTGTTTTACAGATCTAATGTCTCTAAAATATGTATAGATATTCTAAATCTATGCTTACAGAGAAAGTTGGATTTTCTTTAACTGAACACAGCTGCCTCAAAGAATCTACCCTTTACATATGTTTGTTGGAACTTTTCTGCCTGGTTTAGGGGTTTTATGATGTGAAGTGTTGTTCTGTTTTGGATGCATGTGGGTGATTTCTTGGGTTTTTTTTTGCATTAAGTATGTCTGCCTTGCACATGAATGCTGTATATTACAGCCAGCTGGAACATGTGGGGCCATACAAATTCATGATTTAAATATCCATGAAACAAATAAGACTGAGGATATTGACATTATGTTGCTTTCGGAGTTGAGCTTTAAGAAGCTGTGTGAATGCTCCTAGTCTCTTTCAGACCAAAAGCTTATTCTGCCTGTGATGCAGAATTCATGTTGTCAACGTAGTAATTTTTGCGATAGAGTTTGGCCACTGTTGTCCATATTTCCGTATTGCTATTTAATTCTACTACCATGTTTCACTTACAGGTATGAAGTCCATATTTAAGCCCAGGATTTTTACTATAATAATAATAATAGTAATATTATGATCTGAACTGATTATGTTTTTTTAATCTACTGTTGAGTACTGGTTGAATGTGTTGATCACTTTTCAGTAGTGCATTATTTCTGATAAGCATGTGGAATGACAGTTATCGTCTGTCAATGTCTTTATAGCAACATTGTTGATGCTCAGAATTGTCGCCTTATTGAAGATCTGTTCAGAATTAACATGTCAGAGAAGAAAAGATGCAGAAGAATTCTTGATCAGGTATTTCAGATACTCTAGTATCCTTGATTCTGTCAAATTCAGTGTTGTCTCCATCCTTGTGGGGTGAGGACTGCTGGGAATTACTGGTAGAAGACAAGCTGAAAGAACAGCTGCAAGAAGAGCTATGTGCAAAAAGGGGGAAGTTTTTGTCAGGCATTAGGATTATATGGGAAAAGAAAAAGGGGCACAGAATTGCAACCAGTGCTGAAGGAAACAGGGTGCATTTGTTTTAGAGAACACCAAGTGTTTAACCCTGGGTTCAGTAGAAGCAGACGTAGTCCTAGTAGAGTTACTTGAAAACAAAGAGGACTTTGACAGAACCTCACGCTATTTGGACTGTTTGGGAAGAAGATTTGAGACAAAGCTTTGAATTATTCCTTGTAAGTTGATTCATGCAGTCTGAATGTCATGAAATAGTGGTTCATTTCTTTAAAGCACTGAATTTGGTGGTAAATAATGTCCTTTCTTGATTACTTTGCAGGCTTCCAAAACAGGTTGTAAGGCTCCTCACGCTATGATATCATCCTGTGGCATGATTCCTGGCAACCCTTATCCCAAGGGCAAACCAAGCCGCATAAATGGAATTTTCCCAGTAAGCATGATCCTACGCTTTTGCTTTTCACAGCATCTTTGGTTTAGGATTCATCATAGTATAATCAACACCAGGATTCATATACATGGAAGGAAGCGTGGCATCAAAAGCAGTGGTTGGTTGTTTTATTACCCCATTACACATTTACAGGGAACTTGCATTATTTTTATTTGGCCATACTTTTTATACTGCTTCAAGTAAAGGTTACTGCATCAATAAGACATCGTTCATGTAAGGAGGGCATTGTAAACTCCAGCAATACTTGGCAGATTTGGGAGAGGTGTGAAGAGCCTTACTGGTAGGTTGATGAGATGACAATACGGTCACTACAGTACTGCTGCTTGTATTAGTGTAGTTACGTGAACAACCATGTTAAGTGTTTCCTGTGAACCCTTTAGGGACTGCAAAATGTAAGTATCATGTCAATAAATTAAAATGCAGAGTTCTAATTGTGTCAGAAACATGGACTGTTTAATATGCATCTCTTTACAAAAGCTCAGTGTTATAAACCAAGCTATTGGAATGCTCTTACATATTGTTTTATAAGCCTAGAACACGGGTTTCTTCTTCCTAAAAAACATGGTTAAGTATCACTTTCAGAATATTCAAAAACTTGAATGTAGTTTTGAAAAAAAGTCAAATGTGGCAGAAATTCTATAGCAAGATTTCCTTCTGAATTAATACTTAATGGTTTAATTTTCTTTTGTTTCAGGGAACCCCTATCAAAAAGGACACAGAAGAATGCACTAATGAAGGAAAGGGAATAGCAGCTCGTATACTTGGACCATCCAAACCAGTATGTCTGATAAATGAATAAATAAATGAAAATTGAAGGGAAAAACAACCACTAGGCAATTCGATGAGGCTTTTACGTGAAATGCTGTTTTGTTGCAGGAAGTCTGTAGAGCAGCAAGTTAAAGCTAGGCTTCTGTAATAAAGATAATAAGACCTAGGGTTTTTTATTTAACCTGAAAAAGAGCTCTAGTTTATATCTGTGCTGATAGGATTCTCTGTTGGTTACAGTATCTGTGCATTTGGAGGCAGAATTTAAATTTCAATAGAAGAAGAGTAAAATAGTAAAATTCATGAGCTAGTGGAAGCTTTAGATGCAGATATATGGGGTTTTATAATTACAATCTCTGAGGGTTTCCTACGTGAACATAAAAAATGCCTTGGAAACTTGAATTACAGCAGTGCCCTAGAAGGAGGTTCTTGTTTCTTAACAACACAGCTCATCTGTATTTCAAAATTTGGAAACGTGTGGGACCTGATACTGCTTGGAAGTATTGTCCAAATGTTTTATGTTCACTTCTATTATGACATGTTTCCCACTAAGCTGTTTTGTTTTAAAGGGACAAGTAACTTCATAAGTACTTGTAAGTGTAAAATGTTCTGAATCTTTTAAAATTGGAAGTCAGCCCAAGACTGCACACTGTGATGACTACAAGGTAGGAAGGAGTTCCCTTCCCACTTGTGTTCAGTGTTATATTAAAATCTAAAGGTATACTAGTGACCTTTGTGTCATCCTTTTCAGAAAGAGTGAAATATTGGCAGTCACTATGGATATTATGAAGAAATTTGATACCAAATGTTTTTCCAGTGAAGAACAGCTGTCTGTAGTAGTATCTGAATGTTAGCTTTTTGTCTGAGGAACATTAGGTAATGATTTCCCTGTTGCTTATTCAGTTTGTTTTTTGTTTATGTAGGCTCCATCAACCTACAACCCACACAAACCAGTTCCATACCCCATCCCACCATGTCGGCCACATGCAACTATTGCACCAAGTAAGGCTTCTGTGTGTTACAGCTTGATGCTATCGTTTCATTCATTTGCCTTTTAAGTAATGTGTCAAGTGTCAGTTTCTCTGACCCTGATCATATCTGAAGTGAGCTTGTGCTCCCCAAGCATGCTGTGGGTACTGGTTTCTACCTCTTCCTGTCACAGCTGCAGAGTTGATAAAAGAAAGAATATATTGACTTCTTTTTTCCAACCTCCACAACATCAGGAAAATTCACAGTCCTGTTCTGTTACCAAAATATTTCATTTATGGGAAGCATTGTGCATGTTCAAGACTGGGGCTGTGTCTGTTGTGATGTTTCTTGACCAAAGTCTGGGCTTTGGCTTGACAAGTCTGTTGGCTTGTTCCTGTTGCACCAAACTTGGGATATGGTCAGACACAGCTCTGAATTGGGTGGAAATATGTAGGAACTTGCTGAAGGACAGTAATCTGTTTCTCGGTTGAAGGATACTCTGTTTCTCAGCTGCCTTCAGATTTACTTTCTCTGCATCACAGTGGAGAGAAAACAGTGTCCTAAAAGAAAAGTTTAGGCATGTAGATTTCAGTCTCAGAAGGGACATAGTGACTGCCTTTTCCTGTGTCTGGTCTGACTGTTCCTAGCCTTGTGCCTCAGGTAAGGCTGAGTCTTTCTTCATAAACCCCTCTCTCTTTGCTCTGCTGCATCAGTTGTTTGATTCCAGGCATTTTTTGGAAGGGAGCAAGGCAATTGCCATTTCTTTGGAAGAAGAATTTGGAATATAGTTTTATATTAAACAATTCCTATCTGAAGTAAGTTGCGGCACAAAATTTGGTCTGTGTCTGGATGTAATTATTAGTACATTTTAGGATATGAAACAGGTTTTGAAGTTTCAGGGCATAATAGGCTGCAGCGTGGTTTTAAAAAAAACCCACTGTTGTGACAACAGAACTTACAACTGATGATATATATGTAAAACGTGTTTAACGAGACTGCAGCTGCTGACCTGAAACTACTGAATAATGATTGTTTTCAAGCAATGGCCAGAATGATGTTTTGTTTTCTCCCTCTTACATGTACTTGGTTTAGTATTTGGTTTAACATTTCCGTCCTGGGTGAGGCGACAAAAAAGTTAATTACTTTGTGGATTTTCAGCCACGAGTTGTCATGCAAGAAGTCTCATTAGGTAGAACTATTATGGAAGTGTGAAATTGGAAAGGAATTGTGTGTGACAAATTACTGCACTTTGAGTAATGTTCAAGTGCTTCCTTTTCCCATGAAGCTTAAGTTCTTACGCACTTTAATATTCATTCTGGACCACTGTGAAGTGTATTTATGTTCCTGTGATTTGGATTCTGATGTTCTTCATCAGAACTGTGTACCACAGCTATACAACAGTTTCAGTTGCTCCAAAGAATAAGAGAGAGAAAGAGGGTTTGGTTTTTTTTTTTTATGTTAAGTACAAGAAATATTTCATATTAAAATAATTTGCCAACCCACTTTCATTTCTTAACATTTAAAGAAATACTGAAGAATGATAGGCTAAGTATTTGAGATGAGACGTTTTTCTCTGAATTTTCTGACTAGTGTTGGGGAGCTGGTCATGGTGACTGGTGCATGTTTGGCTCTTTTTTTGTCAAGGCTTTAATATTAAAGGAAGAGTTGCAACAGCCTTTTAAGTTAGGAATAGGAAAATAACAAATGATGCCGCAGACATTCCGAATCACTCCTCTTCTTTGAGTTTTTCAGGCAAAATGGAAATGAAAGCATTTGAAACCTGACTTTTTCAGGCTCTTTCAAGAGAACTGCCCTTACTAAAAATTTGGATCACAATGCCTGTCACTCAGGCAGACATTGGCAAAAGCCAGCATCCAGCCTGGATGATTTAACTGGTCTGGCCTTTTGGTGAAGGAATGTCTTTACAGTCTTGAAAGTGTTCTTTTAAAGTAAAAGAACCTTCATTTAGATAGTTCTTCTGACAATTGTGATGCGTATTGCGTTTTGTTCTTTTAGGTGCTTACAACAATGCTGGCCTAGTTCCGATGACTAATGTCTTGGCTCCAGGCTTACCTGCTCCTCCACACTACACTGCTAATCAAGTGGTATCAGGTAAAGCATGCATACCTTTAAATATGGTGATGGTATTTGTTCCAGTTCATTGTTGCCAATGGATCATTCACTGCTGGAGTTTCATTTGCTTTTAAATAACAAGCGGTTGTTCTCTGTTTAGAAAATGAAGACCTTTCCAGCCAGGCAAAACCTTCCCAAAATCAAGGTAAATTGCAGATCCATAGGGGGATTTTTATGTTGATTGTATCTTTGTTATTTGTTCAGAAAATGTGAACAACTTTTTTTGTTTAGTGGGATTTTCTTAAGCCTCTAATTATTTAACTACTGTTGGAACAGGATCCCTTGAGAATTGTGTAAAAAAATTATTTCAGGCATTTGGCACTTAGAAGCATTGAAACGCTAAAATTCATCCTCCTGTGTTAGTACATTAAAGTTTTATATTCTTCAGAGTATAAATATGTGAAAAATTACGTAAAAAAGTAAATCATAACATGCTTTGCAGTGTCATGCACTGAAACACTTCATTAATCTTTGCAGTTGTTAAAACTTTGAACATCTATTAGAAAACTCATTCACCTTATAGTCTCCTGTATTAGTTGCAATGGAAAGCTAGGAATACAAGAGACAGTTTCTTTTTTTATAGTTTATTGAAATCCATGTGTAGAATGTCTTATCCCAGGCTGTTACATACAACTTTGTCTACCTGCACTTTTGTCTTTAAATTCCAGTTCTTTTTGCAGGAGAGTTGAGCATTTTTTTGTCTCTGTGTGGTGCTTTGTACGCTTAGTAGAAGCCATAGTAATGAATCCCACTGTGACCCACTTAAACAAAGTCTTTGATAAATACTTTATGTTTGACAAATAGGAGCTGAGAATCTGCTCACTCTTGAGTCAGGCAGTATTAACAAATACCCAAATTAGATAAAATGAGCCTAAGTTTATCTCCTGCAAATATTTCTAGGGGGGGGGAAAAAAAGTTATGTTTTGTCTTTTCTATGCCCAGGAATGGTTCTACAGAAAGGTTGCTGTTTCAAAGAGTCACTTTATTCATATATACCCCTTTAAGTGTGCCTGTATATACAGGGTAGTTTAGACAGCTAACTGAATACACTGCAAGGAAAAAAATCTTCTCTTAGGAGGAGAAATTCAGTAGCAGTTCTGGATTCTGCTGCAGCTCTATTTCTCTGGTCATTATCTTGGCTGGCAGGATTGACAACTGGGATCTTTAGGAGAGTCTTTAGCTTGGAAAGAGGATGAGGAAAGGACAGAATCCAGAGCTGAGCAATCAGGGTCTAGGTTTTTGGAAAAGAGTACGGAAAAGGAATAGTTTGTTTGCAGACTTGGTAGTTTTAGCATTTCAAGGTACATAAACCAGGTGTTTGTCGTATTAACCTAGGTCTGAGATTCTGAAGATTCCGGGGGGGGTGGGGTGGGGTGGGTGTTGTGTGTACCCCCCAAATGTAGAATTTGGGCAAGAGAGAAATCTAAGCTGTTACAGAGTTAGGGGTGGTGAGTTTGACTGGTTAGATCAGTGATTTGCTTAGAGTTGAACAGATTATTTTAAAAGTAAAATGAAGCATGTGGGTTGTTTGGGAGGAATGATTAATTAGCACACTCACATTCCATGGGAAACTAGGTAGAGGCATATCAAGGTTCTTGACATGCCAGTGTTCATAAATGCAGCTTCTTTCCATTAACTCCCACATCCCCATTTGGAGTGTGCCTGCCTGTTTTCCTCCAGCTTGACTGATGTCTCTTTGACTTACTTTGTAGGGTTGATACAAGCTGATATTCCTGTGAATATCAGTAAAGTGAGAGGTGCTTGCCTCGGTTATAGACACCTGACTTCAGACTTACAGAAATATTTGTTGATAAGGTCAAGTGCCAATGTTGGTGTAATACTGTAGTGTGATACATGAATTTAAAAGTGTACCTTCTTAGAATCAAAATCTGAAGGAAACAGAGTGAAGAGAATGACCTGATTTTGAAGGAAAGAAAAATACCGGCACCTGAAATCATGATACATTGAATTAAGTGGTTCTGAAGGAAATTCTGACCTTCAGTGAGAGTGGATGCAGAGGAGCCCAGGTGATCTCATGCCAGTGGAATATTAGATCTGGTTTGGGTACTGCCAGATGTTAGGGACCAGAGGGAGGGTGTTTACCTGTATCGCTTAGACATTCTTATAGAGTATATTTGAGTTTCTAACTGTCTTGCATGAGATCATGAAGAGGTAGCAGATGTCACAAAGTGTTTTAAAGAGGAGTGGTAGCCTACGTGATGTACAGCTTGTGTGATGTGTTTGTACGTACCTTCCGTTTTGTTTTCATAGGCTCCAGTGTTCACCGTTTATATACAGACATTGTGTGTTAGCTGTTGCCTGTGTATCATATTTTGAAATGCTGTACAGAATGTGTTTGTGTTGATTTCAAACATTTTTTGACAGTTCCAAGTATTCTTACCAGTTTTGTTTCTTTGCAGCTTTTTCTGCACAAGCGAATCAGCTCTTTACTCCTCATGGTTCTAATCCTTCAACACCTGCTGCTACTCCAGTCCCTACCCCATCACCTGTCAAGGCAATAAGCCATCCATTAGCACCTGCAACTCCGCTCATCTCTGGGATGAACATGTCTACCCCTGTCCTCCCTGTTTTCCCAGGACAGGTCTCCTCTTCCATCCATACATCTCAGCCATCCACCCCAACCCCTACTGTCATCAAATCCCTTTCATTGCCTGGTGTTCCTGTCACATCTGTTCACAGTGCAACCTCTACCCCTGTCCCTGCAGTTTTTTCTGGGCTGGCCTCTGTACCCACTGCTACGCCAGCTCCGCAAGGTTCTTCCACAGCGTGTGCCACGCCTGCGCCTAGTGAAGCTTTCGCATCTGCTGCTGCACCATTTGCTGGCCTCCCCTTCCCTGCAACCTCTTCAGTTGCTTCCGCTAATAATCCCACTCCACTGTCATCAGTTTTTGCTGGCCTCCCTTTGTCCCTGCCTCCCAACACCCAAGGGATTTCTAGTCCTGCTCCATCTACAGTTGCTAATTCTCCTGCCACTACCATTCCTGGTTCGCTTAGTTTGCCTAACCCGATTTTGTCTGTCTTAAAGGGATTTCTGACATCAAATGACACTTCATTAATCAATTCATCTGCTTTACCTTCCTCTGTGGCCAGTGAGCTTGCTTCCTTGTCTGCTCTTGCTAATCAAAGCTCTGACCCTCCCACTTCCTCTGTCAACAAATGTTATACTCCATCAGCCACCCCCACCCCACAGCGTTCCTCCACACCTGGGCTGGCCATTTTTCCAGGTCTTCCATCCCCATCTGTGGCCAATTCTAGTTCAACTCCTCCAACATTGCCTGCACAGTCACCTTTAACCACTTCACCGTCGATTATGCCAGTCAACTGTGGCTCATCAGCCTCCCTCTTGCATGGCACAAGCCCTACTAATCCCGATCAGCAGCTCTCATCAGCCCCGGCTGCCACAAGTATCCCAGTTATGGTCAAAACAGAACCCATGAGTCCTACCCTCTCAGCCTTCAAAGGCCCTTCTCATTCAGCTGGCCCTTCTCACGGCACTATAGGCCTGTCAGCACTCGGGCGTGCGTACAACTCGGCAGCTTCAGTGCCAGTCAGTTTACCCAGTTCCCTGAATCCAGCGCTATCAGGTCTCTCCTCCTTGAGTGCTCCTCTAAACAACTCCAGTTCTCTGGCTTCCATTTCCCTCGCCCCACATGGCTCCTCTGCTCCCATTCCCCCTGTGTTCAATGGACTTCCTCCTTTCACGTCTCTAACCAGTAACTTTGCTTTTACTGGTAATCCAGCACTTACGCCACCCGTCACTCTCCCAGGGTCTTTGTTAGCTACTCCGTCTACAACCGCTTCGGCCGTGTCTGCCCCTCATGTGAGTTCCACCGCCGCAGTACTCTCAGGACTCGCCGCCTCAGCAACAGTCTCTGCTCCACCCTTCTCGCTTAACTTGTCCAGTGCTGTCCCTTCCCTTTTTTCTGTTGCCCAGGGACCTCTGGGATCATCAAACCCATCCTTCCCTGGTTTTCCTGTCTCTAACACACCCTCTGTCACTCCTGCTCTCCCTTCTTTCCCTGGCCTCCAGGCATCTTCTGCAGTAGCAGCAGTTGCACCGTTGCCGGCAGCTGCCACAGCCCCATCTCCGGCTCCGGTCCTGCCAGGGTTTGCCTCGGCCTTTAGCTCAAACTTCAACTCTGCACTTGTTGCACAGGCTGGGTATGTTTCTGTTTCTGAAGGAGGTCAGAACCATTTCTTTTTCTCTTGAGCTAAACATTGATAGTACTTTAGCCGTAGACACTATTTTCACTCATAGTTGATAATTGCAGTTAATTTTTGAAGTTAGTGCACCAGTAGATTTCCACCTGTCTTTAAAAACTGATAGGGTAGTGACTAAATAGGTTGTCCTCAGCAGTCCCTGTTACGTTGCCAGTCTAATCCAGTGAGGTGCTGAGTGATCTCATTTCCCAGATGAGGATACTTGGCACCTCCTAGGCTTTTACAAGAATGGATTCCACGTGGGCATCCATTGACTCATCCAGGTAATAGCAGACAATATCCTAGATGTTCCTATGTTTTAAGGAAGTACTCAGCATTAACTTTTGTCTGTCCAGTTTTTTTTTTGTGGGCAAACTGTAGGCACAGCCAAGGTACAGAAATTTCTGAGTTCCCTTTTTAGGTGTGCTCCAGACAGTCTTGGTTCGTGTGTGCATGAATAATTTGTAGGTGGGTAGAGACTGGGATTCTGTTTGGAAATTCCAGCCTTTATGAGGTTTAGAAAAAGAAGCAGTTTCCTAACTTGTATAGACATAAGCTTATAGAGAGAGAAGCATAGGATAAAACATGTTGCAGATGTTCCTACTAATAGCCGTATCTTGTTGTTCTTTCAGCTTGACTTCTGGACTACAGACACCGGGAAACGCAGTTTTTCCTGGTCTTTTATCTCTCCCTGGTATCCCTGGCTTTCCCCAAAGTGCCGCACAATCTTCCTTGCAGGAATTGCAGCATAGTGCGGCTGCACAGTCAGCACTACTACAGGTAACATGCCAGTTTGGCTTCCACTAATTGTTTGAGCATGTTAACGAGCGTGTTAACTCCTTGGGATTAGATTAAGTCAGTAAATGATTAAAATCCCCAACCTGCTTGAGGACTGATGACAAGGGTGATGCTAAAGAACAACTTGCGTTAACTTCTGACTCAAGGCTGATGTACGGGGCTTTGGGACATTATGAGTGTGATTAAACCCTTTTTGAAAACTCTCTGTAAAATGGGGAGGAGTGAAAGAAAAAAGACATGCAAGTGAAACTTTTGCTAGTTTTGTGTTAAATCTAATGAGCTGACCACATCGTTGCAAAACCTGTGCTTAGTTCCAGTCTGACATTTTAATATTTAAAGATTTATGTGGAAAACCGCTTTTGTTGTGTTATGCCTCTCTACCCACAATCAGATTGTCTTGAATTTGTGTCTCCTGTGATTATGCCCGTCTCCTGACAGTTCCCACAAATACAACTGTAATAGCAGCTTGTGGTGGCTTTAGGTAATACGTAGTTTCATCATCTCTGTTCTCAGTGAAACAGCTTGTTTCAGTCATCAACCTACAGAAGTTTAACTGAAATTTATCAGCAGGGGTTGTATTTAGATGTTTAGTTTCTCTTTTGTTAAAAATGGCCTTTGTACAGATTAAGGATTTTGGTAAGAAATTTGTCCTTCTCTACAAAATACTAAAAGGCAGTTGAGTGTCTTGAATTAATGTTTTCTGTCTTCTGTGACATAATATTTTTTGAAACAGAGCATGTGTTTAAAGTACTGTTCAAGATGCAGAATATTGGTGTCTTTTGATATCAGGGGAAATAGTCTGGAAGAAGGCAAATTACATAATCTAAGTCATGCTGCTTTTGCAGCTCAGGAATTTATTTATTCTGTAGAAACCTGTGTACACAGATTGCACTGACAAAATGTCAGTTTTCTTACAAGTTCCAATTGCCAAAATTAACACTTAGCTACTCAAGCAGTGAACACGAGGTTCAAAGTCAGTGAACTAGAGAGCTCCTGATTAAGCGATGCCTGCCAAAACAGCTGTGGCTTACTCCACTGGAAAGTAAATGCCATTAATGCTTCTTCATTTTTCCTCGTAATCCACCTGATTTCCTCATTCTCCGGTCTTTCAGAGCACTAGTTGCACTGCAGTTTAACACCAGCGTATAGGTGCATTGCTCATCTCTGTCCTTGGCATACCTCAGGTTATCCTTTGTTTGTTTTGGCTTGAGTAGGGCTGGTATTGTGCCTGAAATTGTGCTTGATTTAGTTTTTTGGTTTGTTTCTTTGTTTTTATCAGTGCTCTTGCCTAACTACTTCTCTTCCTTGAAGGCACATTCTGCTTCTGCTCTGGAGAACTATACAGCTCAGCCCGAAGGTTTTGCTAACTACCCGTCAGCGCCAGGAACGCCATTTTCATTGCAGACAAGTCTGCCCCAGAGTGGATGGCAGTAAATACCGGATGATTTTAAGGACTGCAGTGGTGGCTTGACAGAGCCTGATTCTACTCACTTTGAAGGCTGTCTCCGTGCTAGTGGGAGCGTGGTCTGAACTGGGGAAAGAGGGGGAAAACACGAGGGTAAAATGATTCCAGGAGGCTGTGTCAGATGTCAAACGTAATTTGTGATTGCATTTAATTGATTCAGGGTCTGATCCTGTGAATTGCTGAGCATCCTTGACTCTCCTTTTAGCTTACGAGTTGAATGCTTGGTGTCTTACAGGGTCAGGAACATTCAAACAGATGTTTTATGTAAATAGAGGAAGTGACTGTCAAACTGACTGGGGAGAAGAAACGTACTTAATAGTGTTTATAAGCACCTATTCTTCTGTAATGTTTTGTATGGTGTATGTGGTTAATAGAGAATGAGATCTAGGCGGAAACTAGATGCTTAAAGCTGTAGACGATTTTCATCTGGATGCACACTCCTGTGTGTGTATGTCAGGGTCAGTTTATGGTTCTTCGGACCTTTTCTTCAGTGTGTGAGGATCTCCTGTTAGCATCAGCTGTATGTTAAGGGGAGGCTAAATCTGAGGGGTTGTGGGGGTTTTCTTACGCTTTGAAATACTATCATGGGCTTGCTGAATTGAGTACTCCTTTGAATCTGCACAGGAGAGCTTGGAAGCGATGCTGTACTGTATTTGGGTAGAGGTGGGTGATGCTTTCCTGGAGTATGGTTTAGCTAGCTGAGAATATGTCTTTCCAAATTACATAAAAGCATTTAGATTTGCCTCTAAATGAATGTTCCGTACTATTCTACCTGCCCCCGCACCTCTCTGTGAATGAAATAATTGTACTGCGGATAGGCTGCCTATCCGGCACTTTGGACTGCAGGCTTTTGTGAATGTTTACAGACATGGGTCAAGTTCTTCTCTCCCTTATACTCACAAACTCACTGGTTCTCTCTACGCTTTTCAGCTGTAAACCGCGACTTCATGGTGCTTATGTTACCCTGTGAATATAAGCGGGAGCAGAATTTGGACCATGGGTTTTTTTTAGTATTTTTCCTTGGAAAACGTACATGATTTTAAAGGCATATGGCTAAATTAACTGTATGGGTTAGGAAGGGTTATGACGCAGCATATAGAAAGGTCTTGCTTTGTTAGTGAAATTCAGTCGTGCACTCTTCTAATAATATTAGTACCTGTGGCAATGTGTAACACATCATTGAATATCATGTATTTAAGATAAACTCTTGGTCATGTTCTAGAGGCAGTAGGGATGAATGATATTCAATCCTGTGGTTAAATTAAAACGTAGAGGATACTATACTGTAGAAAAGCTCTGCACCTAGAGTTTTACTTTTATAAAGATGAATTCTGCTGGGAGATGTTGCTAATGTATTTTCTTTCAAGATGTGAACAAACTTTTTTAGAACATTAACGGAAATTCCTGTATTGGTTTTTAACACAATTTTTTTAAATAAAAGGTTTACAGTCATGGCAAAAAGGCTTTGCTGACTATTTACGTATTTGCCTAAAATGCAGATGAATAAACTTGTTTTTACTAAGACACCTCCTAATGATTGATCTTGCTTATGCTGTTTTTTGTGATGCAGACTTACATACTGAATTAGGAAACTGGTTTCTTAAACAGCAGCAATAGAAATACCTTGTGAAGTGTCTAGATAAATAATTTGGTGTTCTCAGTACTTTGCCAGGAATGGGGTAGTCTTGCATTTTAATGATCAGATTTACATATTATTTTAAAGATAAAAACATATTGCACTTTTACATTTTTTTATTTTGTGAAACCTGTTGAATCCTAACGATTCTCCTCTTTGAACTGCTTGCAAAATCAGTGCTTCGTATCTTGTCCCAGGTAATGTATGGAGCAAGTGTCTACCCTCTTTCATTAGGCTTTCCTGCTTTTTCTTTTCATAACTTGTTCATTGTAGATGTGTAGATCAGTTGGAGAAGGAGAAAATGAACATACAGTTGTCTTCTCAGGAGCAGATGGGCTTTTGTCCCATAGATGTGAATGTAAAGTAGTTGGAAGTTAGGAAGCATTTTGTAACCTCACTGAGGTGCTGAGTTTGGTCTGCGACCCGAGTCTAGTTTCACCATCAAGCAGTCAAAGTTTAAACTGATTCACATCACCTTGTAGTCCAAAACAGGGCCAGACATCAGCTGTTAGCTGTGCTGTATCAAAAAGAAAGCAGTTTGTACATCTGTTTCTGAAAACATCTGTTGGATGGTCATGGGGTGAGGGTTATTGGGCTTTTTTTCTGTCTGAACCTTAGACAACTCAAAGATACCTACAAGACGGTGAAGCGCTGTTGCTCCAAATGAAAACAGGTGAGAAGTAGTGAATATCCACTGTTTTAAATGCTATTCTTCTGAAACAATGGACTTCCTACCTGGTGTGTATGTGCTGTCCTTTACCCATGAAAGACTATTTCATGAACAGCTGGTGTAGTTTTACATAGAAGCTTGTCGTTAGTGTTAGAAAAGTGAACAAATGGGTTAAGAAGCATTAAACGAAGGGGTTTTTTTTGTCTGGGTTCTCTGGTTCTTACTGACTGACACTGCGGAGGATTTTATAAATTGAACTTTTCAGTGTTAAGGATTAAGGTAAGTTTCAATTTCTTAAATATTTCTCCTGATGTAAAATTGGGGTTTTTATTAATTTTTTTCTCTTCAGGAATAAAGTCTGTGTTCTGCATTGCAGCAAACTCCTGTGACCCAGCCCTGGAATTTTTGAAGGGGATGATGTGTCCTGAGCTCTTTCATGCTTAACTTGGAGCACCATGTTTAAAAAGCCAAGAAAAAAACCTGTTCCAGCAGCAAACCGTGCTGGATCTTACACTGAGCCTGTGCTGGGAATAGGCTGTTGCTGTGTGACTTAATTCTGGACTATCTATGATTTTTTCATTGCTCAAGTTGCCTGTTACTGCTGTATTTAAGGTGTGATGACAGACTGCAAAGATGAGGTGTGGTGACATGTTCTTTACAATAAAATCTTTATTCAGAACAACGAAGAACATACCGGGACTGTGTTTGCAAGTACAAGCTCCAGTATTTCAAGTGCTTTAATTGCAGCTGTAGGGAATGTGAGAGAGACAGAGCAATTTTCTGTCCTCTTCGTCCTCTGATTTGCACGTGAGAGTTGTGAGTTTGACTGGACCTGGATGGAAACTTGCCATGGTATGAATGTTTGTTCTTTCTGGCAAATTGCCTTCCTTTTTGGACAGGATCTGGATGGGAACAATCCCTTTGATTGGCTCTCTCGTATTTACTCGTGCTCTAGCAAAGCGTAGCCAAATAGCTGCCTCCTCTCATCTCCCCAGCTTCAGCTTTTGAAAGCTGATGCCATTTTCATGAAGAAAAGGAACAATATGAGGATGTCCCTACAGGCATTAGGATGGTACTGTTAATGTCTGTGTCCTGTCCTCCCTAAGTTTTGATCTGGGGGGAAGGAATGATGAGCCTGAAGCAAACACGCTACTGTCGATTTAAATTAGAATCAGAATCATAGAATGGTTTGGGTTGGAAGAGACCTTAAAGATCATCTAGTTCCAATTACCACATTCTACAAATATTTGGGGGCAGAATTCAGGGCCAGGAAAGGACTAGGCGGAGATGATACTTTAGAGAGCAACCAAAGCCCAAGGCATGGGAAGGAATGTGGTAAGGGCATAAAAAGATCAGAGAAAGATGCTCTGAAACCTACACCTCTGTCACGCGCAAATCTCACGTGAGGACTGCCCGGTGACTTCTTCGATACCTTTGGGATTGGCGCTGTTCCGAAACGGCTGTGTGCCGGAATTGTCATTCTGGTTTTAACAGACTTCAAAGTGGGTGCTTGGTCTGTAGGATTAAGACACTGCAACTGGGTGAAAGTCACATTTCAAGGGTTATATTTACAAGCACCTCAGGGAATTGTCAGTAAACAACAGGGAGCAATTATTTTTGCTAGGTTTTAATATGTTTTGCTCATCTATCTGGTGGTGTAAGCAGCTATGGAGATTGCGGCATTCGAGTGGCTTGGAATAAAGTTATTTTCAATAAAACTGAGAGAGTGGGGTAGTTCTGCATGTCATGTTTCTGCTTCTGAAATAACTAAAGCACATTTTTCTTCTAACTGCTCACCCTTGCTACCCTCCTCTGTATCTGTCCTGAACTTACAGGACAGGTTTGATCTTACAGCTCAGCGTGAGAAGCCAGATAATGAGGAAAACATTACAAATTACTTCAAATGGATATTGTAACGTATTGGGGTGAGTATTGCAATAAGATGTCAATCCCAGTTTTGCAAGCTCTTTGTTCTTAGGTTTTCACTGTGATTTAAAGCATCTATTCAATGGTGTAGTTTCTGTGGGGCTGAGAAAGGATTCTGTGGGGAGCAGTCAGCTTTCAATGACCCATCTGAGGCCAATGTGATTACTCGCAGGGATGAAGACTCAGAGTGAAATGAAGCTGGAGCCAGATCTTCACAAGGATATTGTAGATGATGGCTGCCCACAGAAAACAGCCTATAATTCATGGAACTGTGTGTCAGACTCATAAATTACATATGAAAAGCCACCTCTCACTTTTCCTCAAATAACAAGGAACAGATTTGTGTCCTCTCAGAAGGCTCCTTGCAGCCATCAGAAATGGCTTAGTCTGAAATGCTGTACTTGGTTTGATGGCCGGTATTGAAGTGTTTTGTGAAAAAACTTACTTGGGGTAAAAATTTAAGACTTGAGCTACAATGGTTCTACTGTTTTAGGTTATCTAGCACAACAGGGTTCATCCTGTTGCGATGCACAGTATGAAGAAGTGTGTGAGGAACTTTTCTAGCAGCACAGGGACCTCACCTGGAGGATTATTTACGTTGCTGGTGTTTGAGATCTTAACAGTAGCTGAGCCCCCATAGTATGAAGAGGTAGGTGTACAGCAGCAGAGTGGTACTCTGTATCCTCTGGCTTTATAGAATCATAGTTATTTAGGTTGGAAAAGAGCTTTATGATCATTGAGTCCAACTGTTAACACTGCCCAGTCCAACACTCAACCATGTCCCTAGGTGCCTCATCCTCACATCTTTTAACTACTTTCAGGGATGGTGACTCAACCATCTCTCAGGGCAGCTCATTCCAGTGCCTGACAAACCTTTCAGTGGCGAAATTTTCCTAATATCCAATCTAAACCTCCCCTGGCACAACTTGAGGCCATTTCCTCTTGTCCTATCACTTGTCACTTGGGAGAAGAGACCAACCCCCGCCTCTCTGCAACCTCCTTTCAGGTAGCTGTAGAGAGCGACAAGGTCTCCTGAGCCTTCTCCAAGGTAAACAACCCCAGCTCCCTCAGCTGCTCCTCACAGGACTTGTGCTCTATCTTCTCTGTGTTGCCTTGTTCTTGTTTGTTTTTATTTTTTTTTTTTTTCTCTCTGGGAGAGAGATTACTGTCATTCATAGAAATGATTTCCAGCTTTGACTTTGTAGGGTGTAAAACCAGCCGGGCCAAGGGCATCCCCAGCCAGAAAACAGCCACAGAAGGCCACGGAGTTACATCAGAGACAACCCTGACCCACAAGACTTTGTATGTGTAAACATCCTCTCCTCGCCAGGGTAACCAGCTCCCAGAGGGCTCTCATCCCAGTGGGGGTTTCTCCTCTCGCCCAACTTCTCTCTTCACCGCTTTGTACAAGCACTCTGCTGTTTCAATATACGCTGCTGTCTCTTCTGTGAGGGCATCAGAGCGTCCCTCGAATGGAATGGATCCCCAGAGAGAGACACCCAAGAAAAACAACACGGAGCATCTAATTGGTAAGCCTCTGTGTGTGTGTGTCTTTCTGAGTAACAGTAAAAAGGATCAAAACTAACCAAACAAAAAAAAATTACGTTTGAACCCAGGCAGTCGTCATGTCTCCCACATAGGCTGGAGATGAAAATTCAGAGTCTCCCACTGTGAGGGACAGAGCAAATTGCCTCATACTGCCCTGCCAGCCTGTGCCAGCACACAGCTCCCGGAAAAATGACCCCAGGGATGAAAATGGCTGATTCAGCTATTGATACACTTCCGCATGTAGGGGTGGGGTAGAAAGGGAAAGTTAGTTAGGGAAGGTAGAGGAATTTTTCAGGCCCAAAAGTTTTGCCTGCAGTTCTTTATAATTTTCACAAGACAACTTGGACGTGGGCTTTTAATTGCTTTTTGGTTTTGACATCCATATCATGATTTTGTGTAAGTGTAGTCATGATGTATCATGCTGAGATAGTCAGGAAGCAACAAAGGATCCTACCTATGTCCTGGAGCTGGTCCAAAACTGCTGATGGACGAGGTCTCACATTTTGCAGGGCATTGCAGCTCTTGGTTTGCTCTGGACTGTAGACCCAAGTGAGGTTTTTGGTGGTTACAGCTATTGTAATCCATACACAGGCATGGCAAAACCAGGTCGCTGATACGTTGGGTTGTGATTGGTCCTTATTCTTCACTGCTGTGTTTTTCTAGAGTCTTCCATGTGTCTTGTGGTTAAATGGGGTCACTGGAGAACCTTTGTGGTGGTTTTGGGTGAGCTAGGTGTGGATTCACTCTTAAGAAGGCATACTGTCATATCCTGCCTTTCTCGTTGGAATCTACATCAGCAACAGGATCTCTAAGAGAGTTTTAATGGAGAAGGATTCACTTGTACTTTGTGAAGTTTTGGATGTGGGCTCCTTACCCCTACTGGAGATAAGTGATATCTTCACCTACGTCTTCTCAGCTGCTTGGGTATCAGTCTGCAGGGTGTGGGCATTTGTTCCCAGCCATTTCCCCCGGGTCTGTGGGCTGTGTCATCCCTATCAGGTATCTTCACAGTGGTATGTGCTGGTTTTAGCCACCACAACAAGGTCTCGGGCAGATGATGGCAGAGAGTGTTACAATCCAAAATTGCTTTTGAGGAGGTTCATCACAACCAAGTTCGGCACTGGAGAAAAAGATCTTCAGACATTTTTCTGCAACCTCATAATTTAGGTGAAATAAAGGGAGAAAGTACAAAATGCGGAGTTGTGCTGAACAAAGCATCCCTTCATGATTAATTTCCCCAGGCTTCGGATTAAGAATTACGAATGATGCCCATTCCATGAGTTTCCTTGATCTCTTTCCACCAATTAAGAGATGCCTGACTACTGGTACTCCAGGTACCTGTCATAGCCTGACACACAACTAGTGTAACGTGAAGAACTCTGCGGCAACCAAGCAGCAGTGGAAAGCATTACAGATTTTCACATTAAACCTTAGAAGTCCTGCCTTCAAACACATGGCCTGAAGGTTTGCATGGTGATTTGCTCAGGGGAGCTCCTCAAATCATTCTCACCACTGGTTGCAGAATGGCTGGTGGTACCTCATTAAACAACCAGGGATTTCAAATTCTTGTTTGTTGGAAAGGGTCAGGAGGAAAGCCAGGCCGAGGGTGCAGCAATGCTGTGCCAATCTCTCAGGGCATGCAGCCAGAGAGGGGCCTGAAACTTGGCCCTCCTGGACACAAACATATTCATAAGTGACTAAATCTGCAGTGGGAACCTCAGAAGTAGGAAGGGAGAAACCGCAAACAGCAAAGGGCTTGGTTGTAACACCCAGGTTTGTAGTTAACAGGGCTTTGCTGGCAGTGTGCGTGGTGCCATTCTGCACTCAAGAGAGGGAAGAGCTGCAGCAGGGCTCTGTGCTCTCCTCCTCCCGGCTTACTGGGGCTTTTCTGACAAACCTGTTGTTCCTGCTCCTCTGGTCTGCTCGCTTCTGCCTTACAGATCAGGTAGCCTCATGGTGTTTCACTGTGGTGACAAGTGTTTTCTCACAAAGTATAAATTGAAGAGATTTCTTTTCCATGTACTAGTTTCTATCTATGCATTTTATTTGATGTCAGAATTCCCAGTGCTACTCTATACCTTTGAGGTAACATATCCAAACCACGCTGCATCTTTGCATCAGCGTGAGTGAGGTTCTCTGAGCCTTCATCCCTCTCTCCTGCCTCTTCTCCTTGCCTTGGGAAGGGGCAAAGTGTAGGCTTTGGTGTTTAGCTTCCCATCTGCTGATGCTCAAGACTGCAAAAACCCTCCTCTGGCTCAAACCTGGCAGCTGGGGAGCCCTTAGGGCTAGCCCAGGCCACATCCATGCTTTTCTTGTGACTCTCCCGATCTAAGACATTTCTGCATTTAGCAAAATCCAGCTGACCTTGCAGCACTCTGTCCTGGTGGCAGGACTGGCCTGTTCCACTTCTCACCCTCTTCTGACCTCAGCAGCCCCAGATGCTCTTCTCCTCAAAAAGCAACAGCTCCTTGATCACCTTTCCCTTACAAAGAGCCTCCCAAACTTTTAGTACTTGAACAACAACTCACCACTGCCTTCCCTTCAGGCAGTAAAATAATGAAATTATTTTGATTTCATTATAATGAGATTTCATGAAATTGATTTCATTATAGTGAAATCTGGGGATGAGAAGAGCTGAATGCAGTGAGGGGATGGCTCAAAATGCATGGGCGTGCATTTTGAAAGGCACTGATTTTGAAGCTTATGGTCCAATGGATGAACTGGTCCATCGATATTCCTTAAAGCTTTAAAGACAGCAGAACTTCCTCTCATCTTCCTTATTACTGAATCTTTTGCCACTGCCCCGGTGCACTGGCAGAGTCATATCCATGGATACTCCACCCAGGGATTTATTTCTCCTTCACAATCCCCAGCTTTGCCAGTGTTTTTCATTTTTCCTCTTTCTTTCCTGTTACAAAACGTCCTTTCTGAACCTTTTAGCCTTTGGGGCAGAAGGGACATAAGGCTGGATGTTTGGTTAGGTGTTTTACAGCTTTCAGTGAGTGATGGGAGGGAGGTAAAAGGGAATGAGTCTCTGTGGACTTTGCAATCCCTCATGATTGCACTGGGCTAGACCTACATCCCTAAGATAACTCTTCAAAATTTGCATTTGTTGCTTTTCTTCCTTACGTTGTTTGTAGCCGACAGGCGGGACGGAATTGGTGTCTGTGGCTGGATCCTGGTTTCCCTTTCTTTCCTCCTGGTGCTTATTACCTTTCCTGTTTCCATCTGGGCATGTGTCAAGGTAAGCCAGTGGATTTGAGGCACATAAAGATTGCTCTATTATCATTGCTGTTATTTATGTTTATTGATTTAGTGATTTTGTTAAAACAAGGCACTTCATGATTTCCAAAAAGTGAATATAAGGGCTTGTAGCAAAGATGTGTTCTGAGACCAAGACATCCATGTTCTTCCACTGACTTTCTGTATCACCACAATTTACTCATTTAATTTCTTCCCGTCTCAACTTCCATCATCAGATAAACTTCCTTGCTTTACAAAGACGCTAGGAGGATAGATGTACAAGCTTTTCTGAAGAACTCATGTTTGATGCTGCCAGCAATACTGATTAACATGAGTACTGATGAGAAACGGAAACGGACCAAGTCCTTGCGTTGAGGGATTTTACAACCTAAACCCACAGTCCCTTCAAGCCATGAGCATAATATGATTAATTTAAAGCAAATTTTAGGGGTGAGTTACCAGGGTGATTGCCCGGAGCACCAGGCCTTCAGTAGTCCTCATGCACTAGCCAAAGTAGTAAGATTATCTGAGGTGAGACATACTTTGCCCACAGCTCCTCCGAGTGTCGCACTGATGCTGAGGGAGTGGTGAGTAGCCTCATTAGATCAGTGGCAACTCTTCCGTACTTGATCTGCTGTGTAAAATATTTGTGGGGCCAGAGTTTGAGTTTTCCCAGCCAAGGATAAGGTGAGCAGAAGGCAGAAAATCCTGCGCGACATGCAGCTTTGTTGGTTCCTATGTTCTTTATACATTTTTCCCCACATTTCATACAGATCCCAAATATTTAAAAAAAAAAAAAACCCAAACCAAAAACAACCAAACAAAACAATCCAGAGAGCAGGAATAGAGTTATTGTAAAATTCTAAATTTATAACGTTTTCCTAGGTTATCAGAGAATATGAACGTGCTGTTGTATTTCGGCTGGGACGTATACTCTGCAAGAAACCAAAGGGACCAGGTGAATGCATGCAGGTGTTTTTTTTTTCTGTTAAGATGCACTGTTTTAATTTTATTTATATATGCACTGTAACCACACAGACAATTTCAGAGGTCCAGGAGATCCTTCTTCCTATCGTATGTGGGGATGAGAAGTTCCTCTCTGCTGCAGTTCCTTTATCTGCAGGCTGATTGTTTTTCTGAAGAGAAGATAAAGCCATCCCCTCCATCACAGCACAACACAGGAGGTTGAGGACCTTGGTACCAGATAGGTCTTTGGGGTTGGGTAGGTTGGACAACGAAAGGTAGAGCTCATGCTGCAGACACTGGCAGGGGATCAGGGAAGTTTAAATGCAGAACCCAGCCCTGCTGGAGACTTTTTGGGTGACTGTGGCCACACTCCCTGTGCTTCACTTCTAGCATTGTTCATTGCTGCCAGCTCTTCGCTGCCCTCTGCTCTGAAAAGCGCCAGTGTGTCACGGCGGGGGATTTCCCACACTCTGAATCCATACAGAGTTTGTTTCAGTCACCCAGGATTAGGTTACAAATCCCATGTACGAACCAAACACAGCCACGTGAGGTGCTTGCATTGCTGCAGATACCACCTCTGTGCAATGAAACTGGGCAAACTGGAAGTTGAAATAAGAGGAAAAAGTCCTTTTCAAGTTCTGTCTTTCCTATTGAGTAACAGCCATGTGGTCCAAAGAGCAGCTAGGGCAGTGCTTCTACTGGCTCTGGGCACCTAAGCAAGGCGCTGAGATGAGAGAAATGTGTATGTCAACACACCCTCTCCATGGAAGGGACTTCAAAATAAAAACCTCACTGTTGTCACCTCCTGTAGCAGAAAGCACAGCTGTAATATTAAGCACCCTGTGGATATTTCCCTCTGTTTGCTTTGTACAGGACACCTGGTCCTCGACCTGGCTTTCAGAAGTCTTTCCTATATAATTATTTTTTTCAGGTTTGATCGTCATACTTCCATGTACAGATACATTTATCAAGGTCGATCTCCGCACTGTTGCCTCTAAGATTCCTCCACAAGAGGTAACTATTCTCTAGCAGCCATCAGCAATAAAACATAGAGCTGATGCGTGGCACGATCAAAAACAACGCTGGTGTTTGGCAGTTGTAAGTTACCGTGAAGAATTTAGCTTATTTGCTAAATTATCTTCTGTCTTCCAAACTGCTGACAAAATTTCTGCTTATGAACACCTGCATCGTTACGGGCCAAGCAAACTCCTCTTGCCCATGTTCAGAGCTGTGAGCTAAAAGCGAAGGCAGCTGGGTAGAATTGCAAGGGGGAGTCAGAGAGGACAAGAGAGGAGAGGCTAAAAAATTCCCAGTTGTATTGTGATTCCACACAAGGAAATGAAGCAGTAGGCTAGTGTAAGATATCCAGAATAGAATATCCTAATAAAATCGGATCTGCCATGCAGCTCATCGTTCAAAACCGCTTTCAACTGACTGCTGAGGCACAGGGGGCTGGTCTGGTGAAAGATGACACAACTCCTCTGGGAGTGCTTCAGTATTTTTCAGAGTTCCTTCTCACAATTTTTTGCAGTTTGTTTTCCACTTTCGTTTTAATTTGCTGGTGCTTCTTACAAATGCATTGTTTAGGGGAAGTCACACAGATGTCCCAAACCTGCATGCAGTGTATAAAACCAGTAATGACCCTTTTTTTACCAGAAATGAAGAGCTAACCATCATTTACAAGAAATTTGTGGAGGTTATGAGATTCATTTACAGTTGAAACAGTCATCTAAAGGTTATGTGCAACATTTTGCCCTGGTTAAAACTGTTGGTGATGCAGGATAACTTCCTTGAAGTTATTTCTCAGGGGAATAACAAAGAAACCAAACAAAATTCTTAGTTTCCTTATCAAGGCCTTTTCCTCACTAAGGGAAAAAGAAAATTCCCCTTTTTTGGCAAGAGGTGTGTTACTGGATCCTTCTCTAATTCTGCATGTTTCTCCAATGCAGATTCTCACAAAAGATGCTGTTACTACCCAAGTTGATGGGGTGGTGTACTACAGGATTCACAGTGCTGTCAGTGCCGTCGCTAACGTCACCGATGTCCATTCAGCCACCTTCCTCTTGGCACAGGCAACCCTGAGAAACATTCTGGGTACACAGAGCTTGACTCAGCTCCTGGCAGGTCGTGAGGAGATTGCACGCAGTATTCAGGTAAATCTGCCTCTCAAAACTCACTGACAAGCATGGAGATTTGTTCTGGGGAGTAACAAATTGGAAATAATCTTTCTTTCTTCAACAGTGATAGCAAAATTTTCCTTCATGTTTTTTTCACTTATACATCTCATTGCTTAGAATCAGAAAGAGTTATTCTAAAGGTGTTTCCCCAGGTTCTTGTAGAAGAATTATTTCCTATCAAAAAGGAATGAAGATTCTAAAATTATCTAGTGAATTGAATAAATCAGTTTAGTCTTTGTACAGAGGCTGCTGGAAGCAGTGAGAAAGAAGTTAAAAAAAACGGGAAGCTCTGTCTTGAGCTCTGTCTTGCACAGACCCTTGAGGTTTAATCAAGGCAGGGCTCGTATCTCCTGTTGTAACCACTACGAGTGCGGAACTTAAGTTTTATGCTTTAAAATGCCATCTGTTTTTTGGGTTTTTTTTGTTTGGCAGCCAGGGAGGGAGCAGAGAAGAAAGCCCAAACCTGATTTACTTGTTTCAGTCAGAGAAGAGGGATAGTCAGACAAAAGAGAGAGCGTACCCCTCTCCATCCAGGACTGCAGCCATGGGCAGAGCTGGGTCATGGTGGTGAGGTGGGTTGCAGTAGTGCCCATGGGCCTGAGCACAGAAGAGCGTGCCAGTGCTGCAGGGTTGTGTTCTGTCGTTCACCTGGAGTTGCTTTTACAGCATCATGCTGATTCCGGAAGTTGCAGTATTATTACTTGGTGAAATGGAGAAGGTAAGTGCCCACCTAAAGAAAGGATGGGGATGATAATTTAGGAGACACTAGAGAAGTGTCTTCTGCCACACAGAAGACACCCTGTCTCAGACACTGGTGTTGGTCAGCAGGAGTTTGGTGGGGCGGCGGTACCTGCCGTACACACACCACGTTGGATGTCAGTGCCCCTGGAGGGCTCTGTCTCGCTGTTGTGCAGCTTTGCGTGCTGCCTTTCCTTCCGTCCAAGCGGCAGGGTACATCGTGTGGGTTTCTCTCCGCCATCACTCTGCTCCTCGTGGTGGGTTGTGTTTGTCCCTAAGGCTACCCTTGACAGTGCCCTGGAGCAGTGGGGAATCAAAGTGGCCCGAGTGGAGATCAAAGATGTCAGGATTCCCGTGGCCATGCAGAGGGCAATGGCAGCCGAAGCAGAAGCTGCTCGAGAGGCAAGAGCTAAGGTAAGACCCAAGGCAACATCAACCTCCAAGCTCCTGTATGCTTGTCCTGGGCACCCAAGTGCCTGTTTGTTTTCTCCTCATTGTAAAGTTGGATTTTCCCCACTCTGGGCAGTGTCGCTGTGTGGTTTCCATTTCTCTTACTTTGCAGATCGTGGCAGCAGAAGGAGAAAGGAATGCTTCTAAAGCCCTCAAGCAGGCCTCTGTGGTGCTGTCTGAGTCCCCAGCAGGTCTTCAGCTGCGCTACCTGCAGACATTAACCACCTTGGCAGCAGAGAATAATTCCACCATTGTCTTCCCTCTCCCTGTAAATATGCTTGAGAATTTAGGGCAGAAAAATAGAGGGGGATAGAGACTGTTCTACACTAGCTCCTTGGGCAGAGAGATTTAAAGGGTTTCCCAGGAAGCAAGGCATTCCAGATTACCAGAATTATAGCAGTAGCATGCTGTTGGTCCTCTGTACCAAAAATAAAAGTAGATTAATAACCACACATAGCGCCCACATTAGGAGACTTCATTTTCAAGGTTCAGGCACTGAGCGGTTTCAGGTTAGACTCCTCTCCGAGTGAAATGGAAGAAAATATGTAAGATGCAATAAAATACATAATATGAAATTTTAATGATGCTTTCACCACATTTTACAGACTCTTGAATTTAGCAATTATTTGGTGATTTGTCTGCTAAGCAAGAACCCCTGGGCGCTTGACGCACTCCAGGCAGCAAAAGGGTCAGATACTGGTGGGTGGTGGGTTGACCTTGGCTGGACACCAGGTGCCCACACCAAGCCACTCTTATCATGCCCCCTCCTCATCTGGGCAGGGGGAAAAAAAAATACGATGAAAGGCTCGAGGATGAAGATGAGGACAGAGATCATCCCCCAACCCCCCCATTCCTCCTAGGCTCAATTTCACTCCCAGTTTCTTCTACCTCTTAGACCTGGGTGTCTGCCTGAGTGTCTCTTCCACATCCCACTCCGCTCTCCGCTGTTTCCGCTTCTGCTGCTGCTTCTCTTTTTGTTTTCCCCTCTGAATTACATTAATTACAGAGGCACTGTCTGGCTGGGCTGGGACCAGAGGAGGGTCTGACTTGGAGCCAGGGAAGCTTCTAGCAGCTTCTTACAGGAGCCACCCTGCTACCCAAACCCAACACACCCTTACATGAGGACTTGGGGTTACAATGAGAAATCAGCTGACATGCTGAAGCATGAGTGTAAGTATCTCTTTTCTTTCTGCAGCAGCGTAACTCAGGCTGTATTGGTAAGCCCATGACTTCCCAATCTTCCTTATGACCTGTGCACATTTCTTGGCCTCTTTCATGTCCAGTGACAATGACTGCAGGAATTAATTAATCAGCTCTGCAAGTACAATGATTTCCAATTTGATCCCTTGCAGGACAATTGCAATGTTGTATAATGGGTCAGGGAGACAGAAATTCCTGTTCTCTCTTCACCAGTGGCAGAGACAACAAACATGGTAACTAGTAGAGTAGCTGCAATTT
The DNA here is from genome assembly GCF_000690775.1 of Eurypyga helias. NCBI lineage: Eukaryota > Metazoa > Chordata > Aves > Eurypygiformes > Eurypygidae > Eurypyga > Eurypyga helias. The sequence continues at coordinate 17,045 of NW_010238086.1, read as the reverse complement.
CTGTTGTATTACACACACACCCCCCCCTACACATCTACAAGCAGATACCCCATTCATCAAAACAGCAACAGAAGCACCTCTGCAATGTTTTAGGTGCTACTGCGATGTACAGGCTTTGCAAGAAAAATTTAGGAAGGACCTGAGCCTCCATCACACTGTGGGGAGCAGAGCAATCGTTCAGAAGACGCACAGGCTATCCTGGGTGTTGATGAAGTCCTGCAGCTCCGCACAGGCTTGCCGGTGCAACGTCTTGCGGCAGTCGCTGTCATCTGGAATTTTCTCTATCCAGGCTTGTGTATCAAGGAAGTACTGCATCCTGAGTGCAAGTGGGACAGGAAAAAGGAGGTGAGTCACTACTGATGACATGGGGCAAAGGGAAAGTGTAAACCCTGTGGGGTTGCATCCCTCCATTGAGGTATCTGTGGGATGAGGAGGAGTTAGCCAAGAGACTTGCCTGAAACCTAGCACCACCAGCAGGTTAACTGAGATTTGGGTAAGGTTTAAGAGGAGTCAGTGCCAAGCTGGAACAAATCTGGCTGTGTTGGTGTTTTGAGTGGCACCAGGTAAGCTTGTGCCAAGTTTCTACTAAAATTTTGTGGACTGGCACAAAAAGCCCCAGTGAACACTAATGGGACACAGTGAAGCGGTGTTTGGTTTCAACAGGGTGTCCCAAAAAGATTCCTAATTTTCTGTGGTGAAAGCCTGTGTAGCTTCTGGCATCTTATGACTGGACTGGACACCTCTGTTGGGAGACTTCAATCTTTAGCAGGCATGTGTTGAAGCAGGACCCGACTTAAGCACTCACACTGGTGTCATATGGAGAGAGGGGACCTTCTGAGGATATAGGAAGTGATGCTTACAATTCGATGGAGGTGGTCTCCATCCTATAAATTTTCAAAGTCACTTCCTTTCTCTCAAAGAGGGTTGTAGCAAGGTGGTTGTTGGCCTCTTTTCCCAAGTGACAAGTGATAGAACAAGAGGAAATGGCCTCACGTTGCACCAGGGGAGGTTTTGATTGGATATTAGGAAATATTTCTCCACCGAAAGGGTTGTCAAGCATGGGAACGGGCTGCTCAGGGAAGAGTTTGAGCGAGCATCCCTGGAGGTATTTAAAAGACATGTAGATGTGGTGTGTAAGGACACGGTTTAGTGTCAGTGTTACATTAATGGTTGGACTTTATGATCTTAAAGGTCTTTTCCAACCTAAATGATTCTACAATTCCAGATAAGTGCAGGGAAATTAGACATTTAAGACGGCTTCCTCACTCACTGAATACTTAATAGATTCAGACTAAATTCATCCTCAGACAAATTCCCTTTTTTCCTTAAAGCGTGACAATGAGAAATGAGAAGAATGAAGTATTTGCATGTGTGATATAACAGAAGCTTTGAGCGCTGCTCTGAGACACGGTCCCACCCACTTACTTTGCAAACACAGGAGCTGTGTAAGGCATCTGCAATAGATGAAACTGTGTAGTGTCTCCCATTTTCCTTTTCTAGCTGTGAGTTTTTAACCCAGTGGAAAAAGGACCAGATTTTGATTCTGAGCAGTGTAGGAACCAGGATCTGCAGGGATAGATCAGCTGATGAATTTGGGTGGCTCAGCTGTTCCCCACAGCTTGCCTTTTGCCTCCAGAGTGGTACTCTTCGCATTTCAGTAAAGCTATCAGAATCACTCCCTAAGAAATTTGGCCCTCCCTTTGCTTTCTGGGGGTATTCTAATAGTTTGAGCAGGCACTGTTACTCAGAAACCATTGCACTTACTTGTTGTGGCAATCGACCGTTTGCCCGTCTTTCCCCATGAGGAGGTATCGTTTGCCAGCAACCATGTTTAACTTGCACGTGGAGCGCATCAGGAACTGTCGGTGGGCACCCACTTCAATGGTTTCATCTGTAGCTGTGGCATGAGAAGAGAAAACCCCATAACTGTTCTAATAAAGAATAGAACCTTAGCCCACAGGACACATCCCCTTGTGATCATTTACTCCACTGCTAAGCCAAGAAAATATTTCACTTGGGGGCTGTGGCTTGGCGTGGGAATAAATGGCCATGCTGTGGTAGGACATTTCCTTAACATGACCTGACAAAAACTAAGCCATTTCTGTCTTTGCTGGTTGTCTTGTCCTCCTCAGTAGTTATGGAAGGACTTGTTTTGCTATAGAGACCTTACAGGCCTTATGGAGTTTGTTTAAATCTCAGAAATTGCAGGAAAGGCGAAAAGAAAAAGAAAACATGCTATCTTAGGTTTCAGATCGTTCAAGCTCATAGTGGTGCTAAAAGCAGTCAAACTAAATTGAAATGGCTTAAAGCTCAACGATGCAGCAGAATATTAAAAACTCACTCTCCTTAGTGCGCCTGATCTGAACAGCACCAACTGAGCCTTTATGCTATCTACCTCCTCTGAAGCTGATATGTTGGATATGCACTTGGTGATCTCCACATTAAAATAGCTTAGAAGATTCTGGTCTGGATTCTGGCCCAGAAGATCATTCATTCAAGAGCTTCACTGCCCATTACAGAAGTGGGCATCCAAGGCAGAAGAGAAGGGTGTTTAGGTACTGCAGTGACACGAGCGCTGGAAAGATGCTTATTCATCAGACTAACCACAGGTCATGAGGATATTGTGTTGTTGGGCTAGAACAACAGTTTCCAAAGTCCGTTTGGAAAAAAAAAAAAAAAGAAGGAAATAACAGCAATGTTCTGATTTCTTACTTTCTTTTTAACTATAATGTGAAATGTCATGCACAACTGTGGTGACAAATTCAACATGAAACCAGCTTACATTACAGGTAAGACATCAGTCTTCCTTATCAGTTAACAGAAGCTTGTGCATCTTCTGCTCTCTAAACTATGCTATTTCAAGTGTGGAAGGTCTAGTATTCAGAATAAAATCCTAAGAGTAGAATGAACACCTGAAGCAGAATATTTTAAAACTAATATGATTTCGGAGAATTTGATGTAGAGTGTTAATCTGCAAAACGTAGCACTAAGATCCTTATCTATTTCCTAGTTAAAATGTGCATTAATTTTACATATGGTACTTAGAGGCCAGAGAAAAGTCAGTCTTCAGTATTATATGCTGGTTTGCATCTGTTTTTTTCCAAAGAATAATTCAATACTGTATGTTTTCTCATGTAATCCATGGCCTTTCTATTGTTCCTGTGCTATATGGTATACTGAATTTTCATTTTGTTTAAGGAATGCCAAAATGGGTTGTAATTACTTGAGAAAATGATGATGCTATGCCTCAGGTTTATTCCCTTCAACTTCAAACTCAAAGGATGTTTCTCTCAGCTGCCAAGATACTGAAATATTTCCAGTGTTTTCCTGTGAGTTGAGAGTACAAATATTCTGGGGACTAGAGCTCTAAATCCCTTTAGATCCTCTAGATTTTCTGGAGGGATTAATGAAGCTCTCCATCATGGTACTGTAATTCCCATAGCTGGTTTTTTGATCACTATGTACATTAGCATTTCCCTGGATATGGACATCCCTGGATATGACTGATGATGTCTCTAGACTCGCAAAATGGGGACCTGATTTTCTGACAGGAACTGCACACAGATCACTAGTTGTGTGCCATGAAGTACTGGGTGACGTCGCTAGTCCCCTGGGCAAAGATAGAAGGAGTGAGATAATTATTCTGTTCCAGACAGGGAGGGTTTTGAAATCTTTGAAGTTGTTTTTTAAAGGCGATCTCTGGCTGCTCAACTCAGAACCGACAGCCACATGATACCACAGTGTTTGAAGGCTGAGATGTCATCTGACAACCTCTCTCTAGAAATTACTTTGAAGAATATCACTGTTTGCTGATGATGCTGATAAAGTTCACAGGGAGACAGACGGTTGGGATGGGCAGGCCTGCAAAAGGCCGTTGTATGAAAGCAGTGCAAATCTCTTTCTTTACACTGCACCTCAAGAAATAGAAAGTCCTCTGCATTTTTTTCACAATTATTAAATCAAAGTTCCAGAAGTTTTCCTGTGTTCACTGACTTCAGGCAAGTCTTGTGAACAACTCTTAGCCTGCTCTGCAAGGGTTGCTAGTGTTTAATAATTAATTAACAAGCACTTCAGGTGTTCATCTAGCATCAAAACAGAGGTCAGTGGATATGTCTACAGCAGAAAAAAATGTGACTCAACAACAGCAGTCTGTAAAGTGAATCTGTTGATGCAGAAGACCTCATATCCACATGATGCATGTTTTTGGAGAGTTTATCTTAGACTAGCTCCAGTATGGAGCCATGGACTGAATACATCTGGAATGTGTCTTCTGGTTTAGTTTCATGTGAAAGGATGGGATTTCCCCCAGCATTCTTCTGGAGAAACTGGCTGCTTATGGCTTGGGTGGGCACACCCTTCACTGGGTAAAAATCTGGCTTGATGGCTGGGCCCAAAGAGTTGTGGTGAATGGAGTTAAATCCAGTTGCTGGCAACTGGTCTCCCAAGTGGTGTGCCCCAGGGCACAGTGTTGGGGCCAGTTCTGTTTAATATTTATCAATGACCTGGACAAGGCGATTGAGTGCACCCTCATAAGTTTGCAAGTGACAGCAAGTTGGGCGCGAGTGTTGATCTGCTTGAGGGTAGGAAGGCTCTACAGAGGGACCTGGACAGGCTGGACCAATGGGCTGAGGCCAACTGTTCGAGGTTCAACAAGGCCAAGTGCCGGATCCTGCACTTGGGTCGCAACAACCCCCTGCAATGTTACAGGCTTGGGGACAAGTGGCTGGAAACTGCCTGGCAGAAAAAGACCTTGGGGTGTTGGTCAACAGCTGGCTGAATATGAACCAGCAGTGTGCCCAAGTGGCCAAGAAGGCCAAT
>NW_010238086.1:0-11494 GCF_000690775.1 Eurypyga helias | reverse complement strand
CTCTATAACCTGAAATGAGGTTGCAGAGAGGTGGGGGTTGGTCTGCTCTCCCAAGTGACAAGGATAGAACAAGAGGAAATGGCCTCAAGTTGAGCCAGGGAAGGTTTAGATTGGATATTAGGAAGAAATTCTTTACTGGCAGGGTCATCAGGCACTGGAACGGGCTGCCCAGGGAGATGGTGGAATCACCATCCCTGGAGGGATTTAAAAGACCTGTATATGTGGAGTTTAGGGACATGGGTTAGTGGTGGACTTGGCAGTGTTAGGTTAACAGTTGGCCTCGATGATCTTTTCCAATCTAAATGCTTATCTGATTGAGGCTCATGTGCTTTGACATTGCTGCACAATGTGAGCCAAAGCATTCTGCCCCTGAGCTGAACTGAACAGTGATGTAGGTGCACCAAATGAGCCTTGCAAGAAATCAGTCTTCTTGCAAGCCTAGTGTAGAAGTATATTTGACCCTTCTTTCTGTAGCAAGAGAAGGCATCTGCTTGGCTCACACTGGCTAACTTTTATTCAACCTAGTTTTCCTACAGGTGAATGAAAGGGGCCAAACATTTTGATACTTACTGGCTTTAAGGACTCTGTGGATTTTGGCCTCATAGTAAACAAAAACATTCTTCTGTGTACTGTTGAGGACCTCCACCTCGTATGCTGCAACATACAACAACTGTGTGAGGCCAGATGGAAACATGAATTTGCATACAAAAACTGAAAAATAGGTATGCTTTTACCAGATGTCTATACAGAGGCTGGTGTACCATCCATTTGCAAGTCATGGGGGTATGAAAGACAAGAGGATAGTAATCCTGTATAACTAATATGCTTTAGAACATCATGTATTAATCAACAACCTCTAGATTTGTGTTCCTTCTGTGTATTTTTTTCTAAACAAAGCTCCCATGTGATTAAGTTTTCACATTGCTGTGCTGAACCAGTTTTCCTTCAGTAGCACTTCCAACTTGCCATCCAAAGCAGAGGTCAGAAAGGCAAATTAATAAAGGAGAAAATATTTGTCTAGCTCTGCAGAAGGAGCTGCTGAGCTATGGCATGCCATGCAAAGCCTACTCTTTATCTCCGGCCTGTAACATCAGGGATGTCGGGGATGGTGGTGCTCACACCACGGGTGCTGAACCAGTTTTCCTTCAGTAGCACTTCCAACTTGCCATCCAAAGCAGAGGTCAGAAAGGCAAATTAATAAAGGAGAAAATATTTGTCTAGCTCTGCAGAAGGAGCTGCTGAGCTATGGCATGCCATGCAAAGCCTACTCTTTATCTCCGGCCTGTAACATCAGGGATGTCGGGGATGGTGGTGCTCACACCACGGGGCTTTTCTCAACCATGCAATGTAATGTTGTCCGTGCTTTCTTCCCCCAGTGTACCACAGCATCTTTCTGAGGCCTTTCCCTTTCACCCTCTGGTGACTGCAGTAGCAAACAGCTTTGTTTCATCTCCTCAGCCACTAGGCCAGATACAGAAAAAGTGCTCATTTTGAACTAAATTGACATTTGTTTTTCATGCCTTACCATAATCCACAATAGGGTAGTAGCAGGCAAAACTAATGCGTGTATCTTTTGTTACTCTTTTAGTGAAAGTTGATCTTTCTCTTGGGCAGGGGCCTAGAGTAAAGAGAATAAATGTTACATCTGTTTCTGTAGGTAAGGATATTAAGATAGATAGAGTTGAAACATATTAATTTACTTAACATTATAACAGAGAATAAAATAAAATGGCAGAACATACTAGAGGGTGCTTTGTGTCCTGTGTTATGGATTAGGATAATTGTAATGGTCTTTTCTGGGCTTAACAATTTTCATGTTAATGGTTTGTAAAATTAACGATCTTCTTTTAGACCAGCCTACTTTTAGATTAGCCATTCCTTACCTTCTGCACACTGGCAAACATTGGCGTGGCACAGCTTTGAAAGCATGGCGCTGTGCTTGGGAGCACCATAGAATATGCTGCACTTTCTGTCTACGGAGGAAAAACAAAATCGCTTGTCAGAGAGCTCAGGTAGAGAAGCATATGCAGCTGAAACTACATTTGCAGCCCAACTTTTCCCTGGTCCAGAGAAATCCAAGCACTAAAGGGTTAGATGCACATCAGCAGTCCACAAAGACCTATAGCCTAGGCACCTAGAGTACAGGGATCATCTTGCCTTTCAGCTGGGTGCTTCTGGTTTGGGGTTTTTTTTGGAGGGAGGAGTTGGCGTGTGGGGTTTTTTATTAGTTTTGTTGATGTTGTTGTTCAGTTTGAGGTTTTCTTTGTTTGGTTCGTTTTGTTTGGCTATATTTTTTTAAATTTGTACTTTCCTTTTTTTAAAAACTTTAGTTTCCTCTTAAAAGCATCTTTACACCAAAGGGCTACAGTAAGCATGGCACAGTTCCAGAAGAAGGAGGCATGAATCACCAATTGTCAGTGTCTTAAACCTAGTGTAAACTGTCACAGATCCCTCAGCTTCAGGCAAAGTAGAGATTTGACCTAATTTTCAAATATTGTTTACATAACTCTGGCAAATGTGAGTAAATTGCATTGAGGCAGGTTATTTCAAAACTCGTTTCACACACTACAGCAGAAACACCTTTCAGTAGACTGGACTGTGCTCTTAAGGGTGTCTCTTCTTATCAGTTATGTATCATTTTTTGTACCCTTACCGGGGTTGTAAAAATCATAAAGGATGGCGTGTGCTGGCTGAACCAAGCCCATGGGATTGATTTGCTTTGCTCCAAATGATATACAGTCTGGGTCTGGTCCGCTTGTGATCTGGAGGAAAAATGAACAAGTCATGACAAGTAAGATAACTCTTTCTCCCCAGTCAGTTTCTTCTTTATTTGTGCCTCTATGAGCTGCTGAATGCTTCTTTCTGATGGCATAGGTAAGTTAATCCTGATAGCTGTAACCTCAATTTGAAGAAGGCTTTTCCTTCCATGATTTTATTGGAAGGTTTTGTGGATGAGCTAAACCTGGTGAAGGTAGTTTTGTGAAATATATGCAGGTATTCTCTGCCTGAGAATGTCTCTGTCTGACCTTGGCTCACATTATTATTACTTTGGGGTTTACTTTTCAGCTTTTACCTAAAGCCGCCTTGCACAGGGTGTAATATTTGTTCACAGCCTTCCTGTAATAATATGTGACAAAAATCACAAGAAGGTAACAGAGTGTGAAAAACCAATAATCTTTAAGTATGAAAGAAATCTACATATGCTGCCTAAAATGGCAGAGATTGGAAAATCAATGAGTTTGCTTACCTCACCGAAGTACAGCAAAACCTTTCCTTCCCTGTACTCATAGTGCTGAATGTATTGGTCTGAAGACATCACCAACTGGAGGAATACAAACAAACAAAAAAATCAGAACGAAAAACTTGCAGAACAGGAACATCTTTGATCCTGCCCTCTATATTCTGGTTTGTTTGTTCAGCTGTTTGTTTTATCCTGCCCTCTTTCTTCCTCCCTATAGGAAGCAGTCGCTGGGAACATGAACCTGGGCCAACCTCACACAACCGAGCAAGCTCCAGAACCCAAAACTCTGTAGACACCTTGCAAGAGTGCTGTACCCCGTCACCCTGCCCCTATTCCCCGCTGACAATCACCTCTAAAAGATGTGTTAGCCTCCCCCCCTGCAAGCACCAGGCATGTTGTCGTGGCATGTCACAAGACAGTGACACAACAGTGCTCATGGGGACAGCAAAATTTGTAAGGACTGGCACATATTTAAGTGCCCTTCTGAGCCTTGCCCTAATTTCTATGACAAGAGACCAAAAAGGCTCTACTCCATTCACCACAAGCTTTTAATTTCTTGTGTATATTCAGCAAATATTTTATCAGAACAAGAATAATGAAAATATATCTATCCAAAAATCTGTTTTCCCTTCTTTATTCTGTGGACTTCAGAATGGTTTACAAAGACAGATTTTCTATAGAAAAAGGCTATGAAGGATTGCATAGAAAAGTGTGTTTCTAACCTGTTCGAGATCCTTTGTGTCAGGCTCCAAGCCACTCAGCAGTGAGAGATCAACCAGGGACATCTTGGGTGCATTGGGACCTGTGGACCTTTTTAAGGCAGTCTGTCAGCAGTGAACATCCACACTCAACAGACAGCTTTGAAGAGTTTGGCCCTTCAGGTTTGCTAATGGTGAAACAAGACTTTCTGCTCCATTTAACTTTCCTAAGTGGATTTTAATTTGAAAATTTACTGCCTTCGTCATTGAGAGTCATGAAGCAAAATTCGCTATCTAAACTAGCCAAATGGTCATCCAAAACCCAGGTATCTCACCTGAGCTTGTCATCTAGGCTTTCTTTATAGCTGATAGAAACAATCACCTTCAAAGGACAGGTCACCCCACCACAGAAGCACTGTTGAAGATAGGGAAGTTAAACTGCACCGACCATGTGTCTATTACCTGGAGATTGGAGTGAGGAAACAAGCTTGACTAAATTCTTCATGGGCAAAGTCAAATTTCCTTCACCTTCACTGCCCAAGGCAAAAATTCTCATTGCTCTAGCTAACCATTAAGCGTGTACGTTGGACTTCCAATCTTTTCTACCTCCAAGAGTCAGGTAGTTGTGTCATTGCTGGATAATGAAGTTCTGCACTTCCATGGGGTGCCTTGCCACAAGATATTTGACATACACTTAACAGTACTTCAGAAACTTTTATTTTGGCACCCTCCATTCCTTATACGGGGTGTAGCACAGTGCAAGGAAGCAGTATGGTGGTGTTGTCACTGCCTTTAGTTTATCCCCTGTGTCTTAACTACAAACAAAGGGAGCTTCATGTTGTCATTTGAGCCTCACCCTAACACTCTGCAATGTCCTGCAGAATGGATCTGAGAGCTGATCAATGTTATGTTGCAATTAATGAGGAAAATGTTGCTTCAGCCAACAGATAATTCACTGAATATATGTTTAACTAGGGAGAGCGAAATCTGGGAATTAGGGTAACCCCAGACCTCCCTGTCCATTGTTTCTGCTGCTGTCTGGGAGTAGGGATAAAACATTACCTCCAAGGTTCTGTCAAATGTTAATGGAAATGCTAAATTCTACTGGGGAGCAAAATCTGCTTCTTCCATCCTGCCTCTCTGTAGAAGGGGAACTCGGGACAGCCACTGCTTTGTGCTTCTGCAACCCTTGCCAGAGTGTGAAAGGGGGCAAACACAGATGTTTCAAGGTTATGCTGCATGGGAGGACTTCTTTCTCACTAGCTCTGCCCTTGCTGCCACAAGATACTCCTTCTGCCTCCTCTCCTCCCTCAGATACTAGCAGATCTCTTTTTTATGAAGCCAGAGTGTGACCATGAAGGAAGTAACAGCATCTCTCCAGAAAGCGATGAAACTCTGTAAATGTGTCATTAGTGTATTCCAATGGTAAGTACTTTCTTTAATTAAAGACTTCTTTCAGTTAGCCAGCCAGGCGCTTTAGAGTCTCCCCAGAGTTTGATGGGGCAGAATCTGCAATGGACATATGAGGTCTGTGTAAACTGTCTAAACCTAACACATTGTGTGGAAATCTTTTCTCCTTCCTGTGGAAATCTTCTCTCCTGGGGAGAGAGGATGCAGACTCACCGTGTGTGCATACTCAGAGAAGACCGCCAGGTTGGATACCAAGCTCGTATACCAAGCTCGTGGATACGGTGACCGAGGGAGACTGAGGATGGCCGAGAAGAATTGCAAACAAAAATGAATTGATTTCCTAATGAGGAGCTGATCTTGCAGACCTACCTGACACAGACTTTGTACTGCAGCAATTCTGCTTTACTGGGAGAGATGGCATCCCTTTTCCTTCTGCTGTGGATATCAAACCACTCTATTTCAGACAGTGGCTCAAATACGCTGTCTTCTGCAGCAATCATGTCCTCATAATCATCTTCATCATAGTATGCACTTTCTGGAGACGACAGACACTATCAGCCATGCACAAATTTGACTGAGGATCTGGTAATTTGGCTCCTTCTTGTATAATGATAAATATCAGTGGGCAGTCATGGCATCTCTATGGGTTTTATACCAGTTTGCTGTACACCATCTCAGTATTTCTGATTCAGAGATAAAATTTTTGGGATAATTATGGTAAGCATATCCAGCAGGTCTAGCTAAGAATGGGGTTTAGGCTATGTATAAGGATGCAAAGCACAATCCCTGCCTCCAAAAGTTAGCTATTCAAACAGAAAAAATGTGCAGACATAGGCAGAGACAATGGTGAATACACACTTCAGGGGATGGAAATAACAGTCTTGTTTATATGAAAGTGGACTTGACAGATCTATCCCAAGTAATTTTTAAGGCCACCTGGTAAGACCCTTATTATCCAGGGAACTGACCTGGGATTTCCCCGCATGGCAGCCAGTAACATTGTAAAGAGAGTTTACCTTGCTCTCGCGCCAGTAACAAAGAAGAGGTACTAACAGTACCTGAGTATCTGTTAGGTACCGTCTGCACCTACAGTCACTCAGAAAGTTATTAAACTACGAGAAAGATATTAATAAACTGGATGCAGCAGTGGCTAGGCAGGGTTCAGAGGCCTCCCTCTTTCCTTGTTTTCATTATTTTATTCCCACTTTCCAAGGCTGGAAATCCATTAAGTATTATTAGCAGTCAGCCAAAGGTGTCACTTTCACTTTTCACTCACCGGAGTATTTAATGCTCCCTTCCATTTCCACTGTCAAAATCAAATCGTTACACGTGTTGTTCTTCAGCTCAGAAGCCCAGTACACCTTTAATATCTATGATGAACACACAAACAGCAAAACAGTAAAAATATTTAAATGACAAGGGATTTACTCAGCCAGGACTTCAGCAAATGTTGATGGGACAAGGGAGTACGTAGAGGTCTCCCAGGGACATAGACTAGTCACAGGGGACCCCCATGGGTGTAAGCAGGAGAGGTCCCATGTGCAAATCACAAATGTCGTGGGATAACTCTCCATTCCCAACCACAAAGGGGTCTCTCGAACTTCAGCCACCTCTATCTGATTTGACATTTCATGGACTTAAAGTTAAAAACAGGAAAAACTGACTGACCATCAGGGCAGTCTGTAGGCTCCAAATTTTAGGAATCTGGGTTAGAAACACAAAGCATAAAGCCATGGCAAGTAATTTCTAAGTCTGTTTTCAAAATGGAGATAAAAGAAGCCCAGTTGGACTCTGAGTTTCTGATGTACGGCTTACACTCATTGTCCCGTTTCCTCTGCCATGTACAGACACTGCAAGTTTTCTCCCAAGTTCAAACTGCAAACGAAGGCAAAGAAAGAAAAAAAAAAGTTTTAGTCTGTGCTCAGTATTTGATTCTATTGTTTTCCTGCAATCTTCATGGTCATCTATGCCTTTGACTTTCAGAAATCAGATAGGGGAAATCTTTAGCTACATAAGAAGTTAAGAGACCTGAAATCTCACAGGATTTTTAATGTGCCTGGATTACTTGGCCAGTCTGGGACCCAGGAGACATATTTTTCCCAACATTATGCTGTCCTCTGCAGCCTGGATTTGAAATTTTCACAGGTCCCAACATGCTGAATATCAGAATATTCCCCTTCTTCCTCATTCCCTTGCAAGACTTGGGCTCCTGGCTGCCTTCACTATTACTGAGGGAGATTCCCATCACCGAAGTCCTTGAAGAGGCAGTAAAGGGCCTCTGAAATGTGCTGCTAAGCAGCTGTTGATGCTTTTCCTTAAAAATCTTTCTTTTTCTTTTGTTTTACAGTTTATATTATTAAAAAATACTACAAACCAGCTACATTGTGATTGATTAACATGAGAAAATCTAGGCCAGGTAATCCAATATTTCTTCTGTTTGATGGAAAAAAGCTTGAAAGAATGGATGGTCATGTACCTCTAGCTCCTTCTGAATTGCTTCATCAGTGCCAGTCAGAGTAATACTGTAGTCTTTTTGCCTTCCGGGTGTTGCCAGTTTTACAGTCAGGTTGGTGGAAGCAGTGTTCAAAGTTTGTATGCTGTATGCTGACAGAGCTTCTAAGGCCACCACTGTGTCCTGAGTGAGAAAGACATGCAAAAAAATGAACAATTGTGCCAGGTTATTTCAGCAATATGTAAGATGACATGATCAATCACCTGGAGCTATTCTTCAGTTTTAAGTTTTTTGCTGCTTTGGAATTCCCTGTATCTGTCTGTTTCTATCGGCACAATTTGTTTCATTTCTCAGCTTCTTTTAGCATTAAAATCCTAAAATCATTGGAGTTCTGACCTTCAATTATCATAAATCTTCATAAAGAAAAAGAATATTTGCTGGCTTACAACATTTTTTGCTAATGGGCAAAAATCGTTGGTGCTTCATACACCGAAGAAGTTCAGGATTAACTGTTACGGTGCATTCAAATCTAAATGGGAAAGTCTTTATGAGGCTTCCATTTTCTCCCCTTTCCCTGAAACTCCACCCACACCGCTGGTCAGGCACCTGTGTAGAGCAGTATCCTCCACCGTAGTTCCTTCTTTCCGTCAGCCACGTGGCAATCGGCCTTGCGTACTCCATGTCTTTCAGGAGCAAGGTTTGAAGCAACGCGTAGGCAGTGGTTTCCACTGAGACCGCGTCATTGCCGTTTCCCCAGTAGCGCTGCTGCCTTGCTGCAAGAATAACTCAATCTGGAATCCCCTCGGTAAAGACGTTGGCCAAAGATCACTACTGTTCTACACCACAGATATTTCATGTCATAGCACGGAGGAATCACAAGACACAGATGCTGTCATGAGAGCAACAAATCAGCTGGGAAGCAGGGATAATGGAAAAGGAGAATCACAGCATTTTCAGTTTTGATTTATCCAATTATTACAGTGTAATGATCCCATTGTACAGCAATGTCCATCTGATGGAGTGGTACCATTGTGTCTGGTGTTCTCCGAGAGATAATAGTATTAATTATGCCCATAAGTCCAAGCTTGATTAAGAGAAGCATATTCCCTATGATTAATCTATGGCTATGAAACCCGAATGTTTAATGTTTATTAAACTGAACGAATTGGGAGAAATTAATAGCTTGGCAGTGCAGCCACACACTGGAGCCATGTGGGGCTGGAACAAAGCCCTCAGAACTGGTGGGGGGCTTGGAAAGCACCTGACCTGGGAAAGTCATCTTCCCTCTTGCTCACAAATTCAGCCTGGACTACTCTCACACACAGTTGTTCATTTCTCTTTACCCATTAAAACTTGTATTTTTCAGCTGTCTTGGCCTTTTTTTTTTAATGCACTTTAGGGCTGTGGAGACTTTGATACTCAGCGAAGGAAGCAGTGAAGTTAAATGACTATTTACCATGGTTTTGTTCCAATTCCAGTGTCGGATAAGATCACGATCCAAACTTCACAGTGCTAAGTTGTTACTTTATCGTGATATTAATAATACAAATTGCTTATTAAAATTTCAAAACTGAAATACTTAATTATGTAATTCAAATGACTGAGTATATTACACATATACATGCATACTTCCATACAATTAAACGACCTTCATTTACTTGAATTTGCTTTGTTCGCATAACGAAGTGCTGCATGTGCAATTAGGAAGAGTGCTTTCCAAGTTAATTTTTAAGAATGGTTACTAGTACCTGAATCAAAAACAGAGCAAGCCCGCAGTTTTTCTTTCGCCAACCGGGCTTCTTCACTGTCAGACTGCACGAGTGTCAGAGCATAAGCAGTGATAGCTGTAGAATAGCAGTTAGTATTTCTTGAAAGTTGATTTTTCATGTAAGACACTGCTCTTCTAACTACTTGTACCTGTGAAAACAGAATGGATCCATTTAAAAAGGTCATCCAGCTCTACTGTTATTGCTTGTGTGAGTACTAGCAAATTAGAATACTTCAGTTTATCAATTTTTGAGACAATTTTAATAGTTTTTGCCTAGTGATTAAAGCCATTGATGATGGAGTGCATAGCTCAAAACACCTTGTTTTACATTAGACCATGGCATCTTTTCCTATCTACCACAGATGTAAACAGACTTTTACCTCCTCATCTGCAATACTTTAGGATAGTAGGGTGGACGTGCCATTATGCAATAGCCTTCAGACTTAAAAAGTCAGATTTCCTACCAGATCAGGTGACTCATAGGCCTGTAGAGTCTGTTGCAATGCTATAGTAACAAAGGCTGTCAAAGCCAAATCTTCTTCTGCTGACCCAATGCCACCCTGAAAGATGAAAAGGAAGTTAAATCTACATGTACATGCTTATGATGAAATTTAGAAAATCACTTTTCATGAAAGTCAAGGGTTTTCTTATCAAACTATCTGACCACATACCATGTAGCTTTACCCTTAAATTTTGTTCAGTAACTAGTGTCTGTCTAAAGTATATCAGTGGCAGCCAGTTTGCGTTAGCAATATTAAGAGATAAGGAATCCACTACAACCTTCAACTGATATTCGAATATTTAGTTATTTAATTCATAGTTAAAAATCTACTATTTTTCACTGGAATATTCATAGCTTCAATTTCTAAGCACTAGTGGCTTTTCTTCTGTTTCTCTGCTAATCCTGATAGATTAGAGAGACCTCTAACACCCAGAACTTTTCTCCTGTAAGAGTATTTATATACCATAACTACATCATTTCTTATTCCTCTCCTTGATAAGCAAAACACAGTGCCCTTGTTATCTTTTTTCCTTTGAACGTCTGCATTTTCCTTCCTGTTCTTCTTTGTGATTCTCTTGCTCATGCTCTCCTTTGACAACAACTTTAAGATCTTCAACAACTTTTGACAAGAACCTTCTTCATTCATCCCCAAATGTTTATACTTTAGAGAAGGATAGGTTATTGTTCTCTTGCTCATGCTCTCCTTTGACAGCAACCTTAAGATCTTCAGCAACCTTTGACAAGAATCTTCTTCACTCATCCCCAAATGTTATACTTAAGAGAAGGATAGGTTATTGCTTGGAGAGGCTTGCGTCAAGACAAAATTACCATGCACAGGTGATGAAGCAAATGTAAAATAGAAGTATCTCAGCATGAACACAGGTCAAAAAGCCTTTGGCCAGTTCTTGATTTTTTTTTTTCCCCAACAGCATTACATCAACTGTGGAACTGATTTAGAGGGAGAAAGTCTCACTAGTGATTTGATAAAGATCATTAATAAAATTAATACTTTTTTTCATATCTTATATCTATGTATCTATCACTACAAAGTTCTCTGTATTTTCAAAGCATTTTGTAAGGTATACATTATTTTCATATCCTTCATGCATCATGGATAATGTAACAACTTTGTGTTTCTGGACACTTACAAGGGTTGTGTAGAATAACATATGCAATTGGAAATTCTGATTAGATATTAAGATTTTTTTTTTTCACCACGGTAATCATTAAATACTGAAACAGGTTATCCAGAGAGGTTGAGATCCTCATCCTTGGAGGATTAAGACAGCTGGACATGGCTCTGTGCAATCTGATCTAACTAGACCTGCACTGAGAAGAGGTTGGCCTAGATGACCTCTGGAGATCCCTTCAAAACTAAATTATGATTCTATGGCTCTATGGCCTTTGTCAATAAAAAGCATAA
>NW_010238085.1:0-1487 GCF_000690775.1 Eurypyga helias | reverse complement strand
TATTTATTATATATTTATTAAGTTATGCTTAAAAATCCCCTCTGCACTTTAAGATTACATGTGGATTGCTTTTAGTACGTAGTCTGACACAAAATCCAGAGTTTCTAAACAAGGACTCTGAAGCATCACTCAGCCGTTGCTCCAGTTATTCACGAACCTCCTTAAAACCAGGTCAACATGGCCCCCATCAATAATGCCGATTTTTAATTCGATACGTAATGTCACAAGCACTCTGGCAAAGAGCACACCCCTTGCTCTTCGTAGCTGAGCAGTGGTCTCCAAGAGACACTTTTTATTTCTTGTAGATTTTTGTATGGCATATGCTTTAAGCTGTTTTGAGAGAGATGGAAAGGGAGAAAGGCTAGCCAGGTTTATACACCGCTAGAACACCTGCATCCTACCTCTTCACACTTTCAGCATATCAAAGTAGTTAAAGCTTAGCAACCTTGAAAAGACAGAAGAGTAAGATAACACGTCACCCGTGCTGGAATCCGAGATGATAAAGGTGCTCAGCTGCTGCCACATTAATAAAATGAACGTACAAATGCAGGTTATGGGTGCTTGCAAGAGACGTACAAATGCAGTCCCACGCCCAAGTGTTACCACCACAACTGTTTCAGAAGTACCTCAAGAGTTGTCAATCTCTTGTTTTCAGGTCTTGTAATGAGGAAAAAAAATAACACTGAACTTGTTCTCCCAATTCTCAGGTCACCACTTTGCAGGAGTTATTTTAACTTCTCCCACCCAAACAAGCTCAGTTATCTTGCAACGGCCTTTGAGCAGCCACCTAGCTGTGAAACTCTACTGTAAATACGTATAATAAATGGTATAAAGGTATGAAAATGTTTAATGACAATTCCCACAATCCAGGCATGATATCCAGTGTTCCCACAGAAACCCTAGCAGTTTTCCCCATAAAGCAGTTACCTAAATCTATTTTGAAGAAATGGCATTTTATCAGACATTACCTCCATCTGCCTCTTTTCAGCAGCTTCTGCTAGCTGTCGTCTTTTTACTTCCTACAGAAAACATGAAAAACGGTGAGATTCTACTTCAGTACATTCTGTACGTTCTTTTCAAAGTCTTAATTTTTAAATATGACTCAAATCGGTGATGCAAAATGCCAACCCCAAGTCACTGATCATCTTTCCCTCGGCTGCCAGCCTGCAAGCACAAGGCGTTCCCGGAGCGTTTCCCTGCGGGAAGAGGAGCTGCTGACAGGTCAACCCCCACCCCAAAGCTGGGTTCCCCCGCCCGCACCGCGCTGCCGCTCCGGAACCAGAAGGCAGCCTGGGACGTTCTGGGCTCTGGAAAGGGAAAGCTCACTCTTCCAGGCCCGAGGGGCTCCCTTTCCCCTGCCCGCCCCAGGTGGGGGTACAGCCCGTGGAGGGGGGTGCTGCCCACGCGGGAGAAACGCCACCCGAAGAGGCTGCTCAGGAACGAGCCCTCGAGAGAAAAGCACGGGTTTTCCCCGTTTCTGGGTAAAA
>NW_010238084.1:1074-4422 GCF_000690775.1 Eurypyga helias | reverse complement strand
GATACATCACTCTTGAGCTTGGAGGTCATGATCCTGGAATATTAACCATCATTCTTGGACCCATCTTCAGGGTGGGTCCTCCAGGACTTTATCCCATGTTACTTTACCAATCAGATCCCTGAAGAGTCCAAAGTCTGCTCTCCTGAAGTCCAGGGCAGTGAGCTTGCTGTCCATGCTCCTCATTGTCTTAAGGATCTTGAATTGCATTTCATGGTCACTGCAGGTAAGGTTGGCCCTGAATTTTCCATTCTCTACCAGCCCCTTTTTGTTGGTGAGAACAAGGTCCAACATAGCATCTCTCCTTATTGGATACTCTATCATCTGGAGAAGGAATTTATCATCAGTGTGGTTCAGAAACCTTCTGAATTGCCTATGCCCTGCTGTGTTGTCTCTCTAATAGGTATGGACGTAGCTGAAGTCCCCCATGAGCACCAGGGTTTGTGAATGTAAGGCTGCTCCTATATGTCTATAGAGGGCCTCATCTGCTCAGTCTTTCTGGTCAGGTGTCCTGTGGCAGACCCCCACAATAATGTCACCTGTCCCTGACCTCCCTTTAATCCTGATCAATAAACTCTCAGAGGGCTACTCATCCATCCCAGGCACTCCAGCTGGACATTGACATAGAGGGCAACACCCCCTCCTTGTCTTCCTTGACTGTAATTCCTAAAGAGACTGTATCCTTCCATTCCAACACTCGCATCATAGGACCCATCCCACTACATCTCCATGATGCCAATGAGATCAGAGCCCTCCAGGTGTATGCAGGTCTCTAACTCCTCTTGTTTATTCCTCAGGCTATGTGCATCTGCATAGAGGCATTTCAGTCAGGTCCTGATGAAGCTGAGCTACTGGCTGGAGTGGATGGAATTCTTCTGTGCTCTTCTTCAGGTGCTCTCCTGCTGACCTTTGATCCTTCTCCAGGCTCTGGGAATCTATTTCAGGTTCTGGCTTACAACTAATAGGAGTGGGATAGGTTGAGTTTAGTTTAAAGCAACTTTAAAACCCTCTTCACCACACTGCAAACTTATGACTAAAGATGCTCTTGTCCTTCTCTGTGAGATATACCCCATCAACACTAGTAGACCAGGTTTCTCAAAACACGTGCTATTGTCTAAATATCAAAACCCTTGGCTGTGGCACCAGTCCTGTAACCATTTGGTGATTCGCCATATTCAACTGCCCCTTTCTTTGACCAGGAGGAATGATGAAAAAACTACACGTGCTCCAGTCCTTACTGCCACTTTCAGGGCTCCATAACCATTCTTGATGCTCCTTAGACTGCTCCTGGCTCTATCACTGATAAACACTGGTTCACATGTGTAAACAACAGCAGTGGATAATATGGACTGTACAAGTTTTGATAGTATGTCAGTGACATCCCCGATATGAGTCTGCAGTAAGCAGCACACCTCTCTGTGTCTGACCTCTGTGTCAGGTCAGCAAAGAGGTCACCTTTTCATCATAGCACTGGTTGTTATATTGAGAGAAGGTAGGGCTGCATTACTCAGTTCCAGCATCTCTCTTGATGTGATGGGTCTTTCCTCTTCAGTCTGCATGGCAGTGAAGCAGTTTGGCAAGGGCACCTCAGGCTTTGAGGGAAGTGTCTTCTACCTTCTGGTCCCTTGACATTGCAACTGTCCATTCTTCTACATTATTGGCTCCCCTCACTCCTCGCTGTGCCAGTGGGAGTTTGTGGCTGTTTGGCCATGGGCTGTGGATCCACTGGAAATCGTGCTTGGAACCAGCTATCTAACCCTCTTAGCATCCTTGATGTTACACTACCGTCCCACCATCTCGTGCAACTCAGCCACCTGTTGCAGGAGGTTCTCCCCTTAGGCTTACCTTTTGCAGGCAGACCTGCTGCCTGTCCCTACTCCAGGAGAGAGGTCTGGGCACTTCCAGCACTCTTAGGTCCACACTGCAACCTCTTCCTGCAGCTTCTCCATCTACGTGGAGGCATCAGCCACTGCTGGGGTAGACAATGCAGACCCCTCCATGCAGAGCTGCAGCCTTTTCTCTCAGGTGATTGCCCAGCATTCTACCTTGAGGGTCAGTTAAGTTCAGAGCCCTTGGCCTGTGCAGGTGGTCACAGAATGGTGACTATTTGCTGTGTTATGTGTATTTTAAGTGTCTTGCTCGGTCAGTGGAACACCCGTCCTTCTAAGCCCCTTCGTACTTTGAAGCCCATACAAACTGCTGCCAAACTCACATGCCACACCCTCATGCATCCAATACTCCTGGACTCACCCACACCTCATGAGCTGCTCTGGCAAGCGCTGCTAGCTCCTGATGGCTCTCTGAGTTCTCCCAAGATTTCTTCAGCTCAGAAACCCCCCACTGTAAGACTCAATCCCCTCTTTGCTGCAGAACACACCTGAACTGGACCTGATCACCTCTGTGAGTCTTCTTTCACATGATTCAGGTTTGTAACTTTGTTTGTCATGGCTGGAATACGGTTAATTTTCTTCACAGCGGCTGGTACGGGGCTGTATTTTGGATTTGTGTTAAACCAGTGGTGATAACAGAGATGGTTTAGTTCTTGCTGAGCAGTGCTTGCACAAAATCAAGACCTTTTCTGCTTCTCACCCCACCCCACCCTACAAGGAGGATTCTGGAGGTGCACAAGAAGTTGGGAGGGGTCACAGCTGGGACAGCTGACCCCAACTGACCAAAGGGATATTCCATACCATATGATGTCATGCTCAGCATATAAAGCTGGGGGAAGAAGAAGGAAGGGGGCCACATTCCAGGTAATGGCATTTGTCTCCCCAAATAACCATTCTGCATGATGGAGCACTGCCGTCGTGGAGATGGCAGACACCTGCCTGCTGATGGGAAGTGAAGAATTAATTCCTTGTTTTGATTTGCCTGTGTGTGGCTTTCGCTTTCCCTATTAAACTGTCTTTATCTCAACCCAAGAGTTTTAGCACTTTTACTCTTCATATTTTCCCCTACATCCCACCAGTGGGAGACAGACCAAGTGACTGTGTGGTGCTTAGTTGCTGGCTGGGGTTAAACCATAACAGTGACTGAAATCATTGCACTGGCTTCCCCTAGGTTGAGCATGGAAGAAATATGGATGGTTCATCTCCTTTGGCATTCTGCATTTGGTGGACCAGCACATGAGGTTTTGTCAGGCTTATAAAGCAGAAACCTTATTGTCAAGATAAGCTGCTTTCATTAAGTTTGGGTTTGTGGAGTTAAATGTTGGACTCCTATCCAAATTCCTTGCACAACCTTAATTTTTAGGGTATTCTTTGGCATAACCAATTGCAAGCTAGAAGATCAAATTCCAAAATCCTTCTTCCATTGCCTAACATAAGAGAGTTTATGAGGAAAGTCTTCATT
>NW_010238084.1:0-1024 GCF_000690775.1 Eurypyga helias | reverse complement strand
CCCTAACAATAGGAACCAGCAGGCTTTTGGTGCGAAAATTAGCAGCTGCCGATTGTATTTATCTCTTTGACTAAGAGGTTTATTATTTATCTTCCCTGTTGCAGTGCCCATGTGGCAGCACTGATATTGAGCAGCTGGACAGATTGCACCCTGGAGCCACATCTGCAGCTATATAGATCAACACCACTTTCATTGCCTCAGTGTTGGAGAAGTTTATCTTCTGTCAGCTAGATTTACTACCTACTTCATGAATTGTTAAGGGTTTTCCTTTCCCCACCCCCAGTTTGATTTTTAAAGTGTGTTCATGTAATCTGGTACTGATTGTTAACAGTTGATTAGTTAAGCATTTGCTTACTGGTTTTTTCTAATTAATAGGGATTTCCAGTTGGGTTTGCAAAGATGAATCTTGAGTAGTGAAGAGAATAAATAGCGGTTGCTCAGTGAAAATGGGAAATGCCAGTAAAGGACTGCAAGCTATAAACAATAAAAAGTATCCAAGCATGAGTGCATCATAGATCATAGCTGTTTCAGTCATTTCTTAGTATTTGAGCTGACCAGATAGTAATTATTCACATTAAGCTTTCTTACTTGAGAAACTTAAATCCAAAATAATTTATTTTCCATAAAGATCAACATAAAATGCATTCTGATGTCAATAGCAATCATATCCTGGAAAGAATCGTATGTTTTTCTAATAATTTATTTAAGGAGATACAACTTTACATAAACCTGTGCACCTACACTGTATTATTAAGTTTCTGTCCAGAGAGCTGTATTAAACAGGCAGGACACTGAATGGACAGAATTGAACCTGGCCAGGGACATCAAGGCCAACAAGAAGGGCTTCTATAGGTACATAGGGGATAAAAAGAAAGTCAGGGAGAATGTGGGCCTTCTGTGGAATGAAACAGGAGAGCTGGCTTCCCAGGACATGGAGAAGGCCAAGGTACTCAATGGTTTTTTTGCTTCGGTCTTCACTGGCAAGGGCAGAAGCCATGTCCCCACAGTCACGGAAGACAAGGGC
>NW_010238083.1:27617-29522 GCF_000690775.1 Eurypyga helias | reverse complement strand
AATGGGTTTAAACTGAAAGAGTGGGGATTCAGATTAGACATCAGGAAGGAATTCTTCCTGGAGAGGGTGGGGAGGCACTGGCACAGGTTGCCCAGAGGAGCTGTGGATGCCCCACCCCTGGAAGTGTTCAAGGCCAGGCTGGATGAGGCTTGGAGAAACCTGGTCTAGGGGAAGGTGTCCCTGTCCATGGCAGGGGGGTTGGAAGTAGATGGGCTTTAAGCTCCCTTCCAACCCAAACCATTCTCTGACTCCATGATATGGCCATGCCTTTGAGAAACTGGAGGAAATGGTCATTCTTTGAGAGTTTGGAGGACATGGCCATATCTTGGCAAGGCTGGAGGAAATATCCATGCCTTGGTGAGGCTGGAGGAAATAGCAGTGTCTTGGAGAGACTGGTGGAAATGGCCATCCCAGTTCCATGAGGTACTTCTCCAAGATGGATCTATTTCTTCAAGAGAAGACTCTCTTCCTTGTCTTTGGTGTTGTAGCCTAACACATGCTATGTGCTAGTCTTAATGCTTAACAATTCCCCATTGTAGCTCCTTCCCGCTTTACAGCTTTTTGCCTACTTTATTGGTAGTTTTTGTTACCTCTAATGAAGCAAGGCTGATTTTACACCACTTGAGGTTTCAACCCAGTATCTCAGGTCACACCTAACCAATTTACCTTGTTTCTTCTATCTTCTTTTTTGACTGACAGCCTAATTGCTATATTTGGAGCCATCAGGGAGCTTTGCATTCCTGGTGCATTGGCTCACGCTCCAAAATTGCTGCACTGTGACAGTGCTCCTTTGCATTCCTGACTTATTAAAGGGGAGGTGGTGGATTCCCTAATGTCTCACCTGGCTTCTCCTCCAGGATGTTTTTCAGCTTCCCTCTTCATACTTCTCAGTGCCACAGTGCTATTTTAACTTCTTTTCCCACCTTCATCTTGTGCGGTTTTCCAGATTGAGCTGGACCTGTTAAAAAGCGCAGGAGATTTTCTTAGCTGACAGTCACTGTAGGGCAGGCCTGGCTTGTGGGGAGAAGGTGTGTACTACCAGGATATGCAGGGATGATGATGACAGAAGCACACATTTTTGACAGGCATTGTTGAGTGAAAGTGAAACACTCATTAATTTGTTACATAGTAAAAGTCTCCAAACCTGCTATGTTGCCAAAGTTAAAATGGAGCCTAATTAGGTTTCTGGGGTTTTTCTTTCTTTCTTTGATTCGTTAGTTTTGGAGTGTACTGATTAAGAGGGTTTATATACATAGTCTTACAGATACTACTGGGTATTGACATAAAAGGCAAGATACTGTTGTGACCAAATAATCAAAGTTCACCTGGGCTTTCAATAAGTTATGCAGGTTTCAGTCAAGTATGAAATGAAATAAGGATTTCTTTGAAGGTTGGGGCAGTGCCTGCATCAGCCTAGAATAAAAATAGTATAAATGTGAACTGCTCACTTCGGTTAACAGGGAGGATCACACCCATGACCTTTGGAGCTAAAAAGCAATGAAGAGTTATGGTTTTGGATCAAAGAACCAATTTGTGCAGGAGAGATGCCACAACAAAGCCACATTTCATGTAGTTCAGGCAAAAAGATGAACACAGTGCTGACCAGGAAGGGTCAGGATTCGTTCTTGTAGAAGCCTATGGTAAAGAGAACATTTCACCCTCTGTCTTGCCTGGTGTGGGGAATAGTTGTCCAAGAGTTCTAAACTTTATTCAGTTTCATTAAATAATTATTTATGGATCTTTTTATTGTCCTCAAAAACCACCTGGGGACAGCCATTTCTCTAGTCCACAAGAAACCACAGTTTTTATTAAACATACTCAGGAAATGGGGTTCATCTCAGCCAGGGCTAATGTCGGTGGGGCAGAACACTCCTCTGCGCTGGGTCCCCTCAGCTCTCCTTGTTG